>NW_027454893.1:0-54690 GCF_040206685.1 Ascaphus truei
TTGCCACAGGCGTGTCGCCATAGTTCCTTTTGGTCTCGAGCTTCTCGTGGACCTGAAAGTGGTTCGGACAAGGTTTGAAGTGGGACATACGACCGTTCTCCAACAAGTTCGTCCGTAGGGCGCCTACGTTGTCGGGTCCTCGTATCCTGTCTATGCATACTTCTCCCACTACCACCCATCCTAGATCGAGCCTTTGAGCGCTTGGGCCGTTGTGGTCCCCATTTCGCTGTTCACGGATCTTGTGTGCTCTCATGATGTCCCTGCCAAGTAGCAGCAGGATCTGGGCTTCTTCGTCTAGTAGTGGGATATGATCGGCAATGGTTTTTAGATGGGGATGGTGTCGCGCCACGTCTGGCGTGGGGATCTCAGTCCTATCTTCTGCCATGTGATTGCACTCGATGAGTGTGGGAAGGGGCATGCTCACTTTGCCGTCTATTGAGCATATGGTGTAGCCATTCACTCTTCTCCCTGTAGTCTCCATTCGCCCTGCGCACGTTCTGAGAGTGTAAGGAGAAGTACTGTCTTGTATGTTGAACATATCGAAGAATTCTGACCTGACCAGCGATCGGTTGCTCTGGTCGTCGATGATTGCATACATCCGTTTGGCTCTTTGGGGTTGTCCCTCTGGGTGCACTGCTACCAGACATATTTTAGAGCAAGATCTACCGTCGTTTCCTTCTCCGCATACTTCTGTGCATTTGGATGCTACTGACGTCAGGGGGGGGGGTGTGTCTCCCACTTCTTCCTCCCCGCCCTGCTTTGTCGGAGGGTTAGGGGCTTTGCTTGCTTTGGGCTTCATAGCTTCCGGGTGTAGAGCGGCTATGTGCCTGTCGCTATCGCACTCTGTGCATTTCATAGCTTCTTTGCAGTCCTTGAATAAATGAGTTGTGGAAGCACAACATTTGAAACAGGCTCCCCATTCCCTGAATAGGTTCTTTCGCTCCTCTATGGGTTTCATCCTGAATCCGAAGCACTTGTTAAGTGGATGCGGCTTTTTGTGGATAGGGCATTCTTTGTTAAGGTCCCTTGGTTTTTTGTCCCTGTCGGCCATCTGGCTGGGACTCGCGTGGGTCGTAGGGGGCACGTCCGTCCTGTGGACCGAGATGGGTGTTCTGGAATCCTTGTACCTTGCTGTTGACCTTTCGTTCCTCGGGTGGCTGGCGCTGGATGTGGTTTGCGCCCCTAAGATGAAGCTGGGATTGTTCCTTGTCTTTGCTGCTTCGCGAATGAAGCTCAAGAAAACTGAGAATGGGGGGTAGACAACCTGCTTCTCCCTTTTGTATTTGGAACCTTGTGAAAGCCACCTTTCTTGGAGGTTGAAGGGTAGCTTCTCCAGGATGGGTCTCACTCCACGAGCTGAATCTAGGGCGTTGAGACCCATTAAGGAATGGTCTTTCCTTGCGAACTCCAGTTCTTGCAGCAGGTCTCCAAGATCTCGTAACTTCGAGTAGTCTTTAGTTGTGATCTTGGGGAAGCTCTCGATTCTTTTGAAGAGTCTTTCGACTGCTTCGGGGCTGCCATAGGACTCTTCTAGCCTTTCCCACACTAGGTCAAGACCTACTTGGGGTTGGTGCGCGTTTGCCGCCCGAGGTCTCTGCGCTTGCTCCCTGGATACGTTCCCCAGTAACTTGACTAACAGGTCGAGCTCTTCCCTTGCTGAGAAGTCCAAGCTGTCGATTGCGTCTTTGAACGTGAACTTCCACGTCCGGTAGTTCTCAGGGCGGTCGTCGAAGCTGATGAGTCCTGCGTGCACCAAGTCGCGCCGGATCATGTACTTGGCTATGTCTGTCAGACCTGAGACATCGGCGCGTTTGTCCCGTTCTGAGGTGGTTGCTGGGACGGTCTGTGCGGTCGCCTCTTCCTTGGCGTGGACGCGTGATGGCTGCTGGCCAGTGTGAGGGGCTGTTTTCTCCCGCGTGGGTGTACCTGGATTGCGAGCCTGTTGTGGTGCATCCGTGTGCGCGCTGGCGTGTGGATCACTCTTGTGGCTGTGGCTGTCCCAGGCAGCATGTGCCATTGCAGGAACGGCATCGTCTCCTCGTGGGCCTAGCAGGTCTTCGGTATCTGTGGAGTCGCTCCATCCGTGTTGAGATGGTGCGCTGGTGTTTACAATGAAGAGGCTCCTTACTTAGTCTTCAGTGCGTCGGACTGGGTCTTCTGGGGCTACACGTCTGTACGGTAGCTCCCCGCCGTCCTGTCGTGCGGCTGCTTCTAGGACTTCAGCTTGGGCTATAGCGGCGGCAGCTTCCATCTCTTGATTGAGTGCCTCTAGATCTGCGTCTAATTTGGCTCTTTCTGCCTTTACGGCTGCCTCTCTTCGACCATATTCGGCCCTGGCACGTGCGGCCTCTGCGGTGGCTCGCGCCTTGGTGGCGCTGGCGCTTGCACTGGACGCGTTGGATTGTGCTGATCTTGCTGACCTGGATGAGTGTCTGGATGTGCTTGAGCGCTGTGATGCGGTTTCCAGCAAAAGGTCTTTCCTCTTACTCTCGGCTTCCGTGATAGAGGTTCGCACGCGGCTGTCACGTGTCAAGTCAATGTTATCCTGTAAGTCCCTTTCTTGCAGGCTTTCGCTGGTGTTAGCCCTGGCTAGGTAAATGACGTATGCCTCTGACAGCCCTTGGTAGCATAAGTGGTCTATCTTTAATTGAGTTATTGCCTGCTCGAGCTGTTGTACAGAATTACCAGCGGTGGCGACGTTGCGTATCCCAAGTGGGGTAGTGTTCCAGGCCAACTCTAATTTAGCGCGGTGCGCTTCAATGTCAGTCTCGTATTTTTCGCGGGCCTTTTGTGTCAGTGTGACGGTCCGTTTGGGCCTTGCGCCTGCCTGCGCCTGTCGCAGTTGCGTGGCGGTCTCTGTGTCTGAGTGATCGCTCTCCTGCGTGATGTCTGGTGAGGCTCTGAGTTCTGCCATGCTGTAGGTGTGTGTAGGCTTTTTTTCAGTGCGTGTGGCGTGCGGTCTTTTACCTTGTCAGCGATGGGCGTCTGTCTCAGATGGTGCCGAGCGGTGTCCTGCAGCGTGCAGCGTTGGGGTAGCTGTACTTACAGGTGTCCGTTGGCTCCTCACTGTGGGGCTGAGCAGCGGGTGGACTCAGACAGAGAAAAAGGCAGTTAGGTATTATAAGAGAAGCACTGTTTGTTGCAAGGCTGCTGTGCAGTTTGAGCTACAGGTTGTCTGTGAAAGCTGCAGACTGTGTGCAGTTGCAGAGGCTGCTCTGTGTACTATTAGCAAAGTAAGGCTGCTCACTGTCTTTGCATAAAGCTGTGGTAGTTTGCTGTGTAGAGGCTTGTGGCTCTGTGTAGCAACGTGCTTGTGCAATGTGGTGAGAGACTGCTGTTTATTTGCTATGTAAGCTGCTTGCTTGTATCTTTAGCATAAAGGCTGTGGGTAGCAGCTCCTCTGTGTGTATTTCCCAAGGCACACGGTCCTCTTTTTACTATTCTGAAGCCAGGGCACGTTGGTATGAATGGCTCCCGATAGCATTAACACAGTTCCCTTTTAAATCACTCCAAGTCCTGTAATATTTCCTCCACTTTATTGGGAAAAGGTAGCAGGGTACAGATACTTGTGGATGGTGTGTAGTGGTGATTATTAGTTAGAAACCGGTAAAAAGAGATGGCCTCACCAAGGGGGATAAACAGAGAAAGGTTCTTTACTCACTGTCTCCAGGGTTGAAAAGGAAGTGAGGTGCGGTGTGGGCAAAGGAATAGTCTAGGGGCAGACCATGTCTGAACAAACAGGAGAGGGGGCAGACTAGCCCATTCTGGTGAGGATCTCAGAACTGCTGTAGCAGCTCACTGATTCCATGCTCGCAGGCAAGGAATGCAACATTGTTGCAAGCCACACAGGCACAGTATGTGTCTGCAGACTCCATGCAGCTGGGAATAAATCTGACAGGCAGAAGCTGCAAAGGAGAGAGGGGGGTGAGTCAGAAATGTGGCTCTTGTTCCATAACAGGGGGAGAGAGATGAGAGATGCAGGGGTGAGAGAGAGAGATGGGAGATGCAGGAGCGGAGAGAGAGAGATGGGAGATGCAGGTGGGAGAGAGATGTGAGATGCAGGGGGGAGAGAGATGGGAGATGCAGGGGAGGAGAGAGAGAGAGATGGAAGATGCAGGGGGAAGAGAGAGAGAGATGGGAGATGCAGGGGGGAGAGAGAGATGGGAGATGCAGGTGGAGAGAGAGATGGGAGATGCAGGGGGGGAGAGAGAGAGATGGGAGATGCAGAGGGGAGAGAAATGGGATCTGCAGAGGGGGGAGAGAGAGATGGGAGATGCAGAGGGGGGAGAGAGAGAGATGGGAGATGCAGGGGGAGAGAGAGAGATGGGAGATGCAGGGGGGAGAGAGAGATGGGAGATGCAGGGGGGAGAAAGATGGGAGATGCAGGGGGGACAGAGAGAGAGGGGAGATGCAGGGGGGGAGAGATGGGAGATGCAGGGGCGGATGGAAGATGCGGGGGGATGGGAGATGCAGGGGGGAGAGAGATGAGAGATGCAGGGGGGGAGAGAGAGAGATGGGAGATGCAGGGGGGGAAAGAGAGAGATGGGAGATACAGGGGGGGAGAGAGAGAGATGGGAGATGCAGCCGGGAGAGAGAGAGAGATGGGAGATGAAGGGGGGAGAGAGAGAGATGGGAGATGCAGGGGGGGAGAGAGAGAGATGGGAGATGCAGAGGGGAGAGAGATGGGAGATGCAGAGGGGGGAGAGAGAGAGATGGGAGATGCAGAGGGGGGAGAGAGAGAGATGGGAGATACAGGGGGAGAGAGAGATGGGAGATGCAGGGGGGGAGAGAGAGAGATGGGAGATGCAGGGGGGGAGAGAGAGAGATGGGAGATGCAGGGGGGAGAGAGAGAGATGGGAGATGCAGGGGGGGAGAGAGAGAGATGCAGGGGGGGAGAGAGATGGGAGATGCAGGGGGGAGAAAGAGAGATGGGAGATGCAGGGGGGGGAGAGAGAGATGGGAGATGCAGGGGGGGGAGAGAGAGATGGGAGATGCAGGGGGGGGAGAGAGAGATGGGAGATGCAGGGGGGAGAGAGAGATGGGAGATGCAGGGGGGAGAGAGAGAGATGGGAGATGCAGGAGCGGAGAGAGATGAGAGATGCAGGGGGGAGAGAGATGGGAGATGCAGGGGGGGAGAGAGATGGAAGATGCAGGGGGAAGAGAGAGATGGGAGATGCAGAGGGGAGAGAGATGGGAGATGCAGAGGGGGGAGAGAGAGAGATGGGAGATGCAGAGGGGGGGAGAGAGAGATGGGAGATGCAGGGGGAGAGAGAGAGAGATGGGAGATGCAGGGGGGAGAGAGATGGGAGATGCAGGGGGGACAGAGAGAGATGGGAGATGCAGGGGGGGGCAGATAGAGATGGGAGATGCAGGGGGGGATGGGAGATGCGGGGGGATGGGAGATGCAGGGGGGGATGGGAGATGCAGGGGGGGATGGGAGATGCGGGGGGATAGGAGATGCAGGGGGGAGAGAGAGATGGGAGATGCAGGGGGGGAGAGAGATATGGGAGATGCAGGGTGGAGAGAGAGAGATGGGAGATGCAGGGGGGAGAGAGATGGTAGATGCAGGGGGCGAGAGAGAGAGATGCAGGGGGGGAGAGATATGGGAGATGCAGGGGGGGAGAGAGAGAGATGGGAGATGCAGGGGGGGGAGAGAGAGAGATGGGAGATGCAGAGGGGGAGAGAGAGATGCGAGATGCAGGGGGGGGGGAGAGAGAGATGGGAGATGCAAGGGGGAGAGAGAGATGGGAGATGCAGGGGGGAGAGAGAGATGGGAGATGCAGGGGGGAGAGAGATGGGAGATGCAGGGGGAGAGAGATCGGAGATGCAGAGGGGGAAGAGAGAGAGATGGGAGATGTAGGGGGGAGAGAGAGATGGGAGATGCAGGGGAGAGAGAGAGATGGGAGATGCAGGGGGGGAGAGGGAGATGGGAGATGCAGGGGGGAGAGAGAGATGGGAGATGCAGGGGGGAGAGAGATGGGAGATGCAGGGGGGGAGAGAGAGAGATGCAGGGGGGAGAGAGAGATGGGAGATGCAGGGGGGGAGAGAGAGAGATGGGAGATGCAGGGGGGGAGAGAGAGTTGGGAGATGCAGGGGGGGAGAGAGAGATGGGAGATGCAGGGGAGGGGAGAGAGAGATGGGAGATGCAGGGGGGGGAGAGAGATGGGAGATGCAGGGGTGAGAGAGAGAGATGGGAGATGCAGGAGCGGAGAGAGAGAGGTGGGAGATGCAGGTGGGAGAGAGATGTGAGATGCAGGGGGGAGAGAGATGGGAGATGCAGGGGGGGAGAGAGAGAGATGGAAGATGCAGGGGGAAGAGAGAGAGAGATGGGAGATGCAGGGGGGAGAGAGAGATGGGAGATGCAGGGGGGGAGAGAGAGAAATGGGAGATGCAGGGGGGGGAGAGAGAGATGGGAGATGCAGGGGGGAGAGAGAGAGATGGAAGATGCAGGGGGAAGAGAGAGAGAGATGGGAGATGCAGGGGGGAGAGAGAGATGGGAGATGCAGGTGGAGAGAGAGATGGGAGATGCAGGGGGGGAGAGAGAGAGATGGGAGATGCAGGGGGGGGAGAGAGAGATGGGAGATGCAGAGGGGGGAGAGAGAGAGATGGGAGATGCAGGGGGAGAGAGAGAGATGGGAGATGCAGGGGGGGAGAGAGAGATGGGAGATGCAGGGGGGAGAGAGATGGGAGATGCAGGGGGGACAGAGAGAGATGGGAGATGCAGGGGGGAGAGAAGGGAGATGCAGGGGGCGGATGGAAGATGCGGGGGGATGGGAGATGCAGGGGGGGAGAGAGATGGGAGATGCAGGGGGGGAGAGAGAGAGATGGGAGATGCAGGGGGGGAAAGAGAGAGATGGGAGATGCAGGGGGGGAGAGAGAGAGATGGGAGATGCAGCCGGGAGAGAGAGAGATGGGAGATGAAGGGGGGAGAGAGAGAGATGGGAGATGCAGGGGGGGAGAGAGAGAGATGGGAGATGCAGAGGGGAGAGAGATGGGAGATGCAGAGGGGGGAGAGAGAGAGATGGGAGATACAGAGGGGGGAGAGAGAGAGATGGGAGATGCAGGGGGAGAGAGAGAGATGGGAGATGCAGGGGGGGAGAGAGAGAGATGGGAGATGCAGGGGGGGAGAGAGAGAGATGGGAGATGCAGGGGGGAGAGAGAGAGATGGGAGATGCAGGGGGGAGAGAGAGATGGGAGATGCAGAGGGGGAGAGAAAGATGGGAGATGCAAGGGGGAGAGAGAGATGTGAGATGCAGGGGGGAGAGAAAGATGGGAGATGCAGGGGGGAGAGAGATGGGAGATGCAGGGGGAGAGAGATCGGAGATGCAGAGGGGGAAGAGAGAGAGATGGGAGATGTAGGGGGGAGAGAGAGATGGGAGATGCAGGGGAGAGAGAGAGATGGGAGATGCAGGGGGGGAGAGAGAGATGGGAGATGCAGGGGGGAGAGAGAGATGGGAGATGCAGGGGGGAGAGAGATGGGAGATGCAGGGGGGGAGAGAGAGAGATGCAGGGGGGAGAGAGAGATGGGAGATGCAGGGGGGGAGAGAGAGAGATGGGAGATGCAGGGGAGGGAGAGAGAGATGGGAGATGCAGGGGGGGAGAGAGAGATGGGAGATGCAGGGGGGGGAGAGAGATGGGAGATGCAGGGGAGGGGAGAGAGAGATGGGAGATGCAGGGGGGGAGAGAGATGGGAGATGCAGGGGTGAGAGAGAGAGATGGGAGATGCAGGAGCGGAGAGAGAGAGATGGGAGATGCATGTGGGAGAGAGATGTGAGATGCAGGGGGGAGAGAGATGGGAGATGCAGAGGGGGAGAGAGAGAGATGGAAGATGCAGGGGGAAGAGAGAGAGAGATGGGAGATGCAGGGGGGAGAGAGAGATGGGAGATGCAGGTGGAGAGAGAGAGATGGGAGATGCAGGGGGGGAGAGAGAGAGATGGGAGATGCAGAGGGTTGAGAAATGGGATCTGCAGAGGGGGGAGAAAGAGAGGTGGGAGATGCAGAGGGGGGAGAGAGAGAGATGGGAGATGCAGGGGGAGAGAGAGAGATGGGAGATGCAGGGGGGGAGAGAGAGATGGGAGATGCAGGGGGGAGAGAGATGGGAGATGCAGGGGGGACAGAGAGAGATGGGAGATGCAGGGGGGGAGAGATGGGAGATGCAGGGGGCGGATGGAAGATGCGGGGGGATGGGAGATGCAGGGGGGGAGAGAGATGGGAGATGCAGGGGGGGAGAGAGAGAGATGGGAGATGCAGGGGGGAAAGAGAGAGATGGGAGATGCAGGGGGGGAGAGAGAGAGATGGGAGATGCAGCCGGGAGAGAGAGAGATGGGAGATGAAGGGGGGAGAGAGAGAGATGGGAGATGCAGGGGGGGGGAGAGAGAGAGATGGGAGATGCAGAGGGGAGAGAGATGGGAGATGCAGAGGGGGGAGAGAGAGAGATGGGAGATACAGAGGGGGGAGAGAGAGAGATGGGAGATGCAGGGGGAGAGAGAGAAATGGGAGATGCAGGGGGGGAGAGAGAGAGATGGGAGATGCAGGGGGGGAGAGAGAGAGATGGGAGATGCAGGGGGGAGAGAGAGAGATGGGAGATGCAGGGGGGGAGAGAGAGATGGGAGATGCAGAGGGGAGAGAGATGTGAGATGCAGAGGGGGGAGAGAGAGAGATGGGAGCTGCAGAGGGGGGGGGAGAGAGAGATGGGAGATGCAGGGGGGGGAGAGAGATGGGAGATGCAGGGGTGAGAGAGAGAGATGGGAGATGCAGGAGCGGAGAGAGAGAGATGGGAGATGCAGGTGGGACAGAGATGGGAGATGCAGGGGGAGAGAGATGGGAGATGCAGGGGGGGAGAGAGAGATGGAAGATGCAGGGGGAAGAGAGAGAGAGATGGGAGATGCAGGGGGGAGAGAGAGATGGGAGATGCAGGTGGAGAGAGAGATGGGACATGCAGGGGGGGAGAGAGAGAGATGGGAGATGCAGAGGGGAGAGAAATGGGATCTGCAGAGGGGGGAGAGAGAGAGATGGGAGATGCAGAGGGGGGAGAGAGAGAGATGGGAGATGCAGGGGGAGAGAGAGAGAGATGGGAGATGCAGGGGGGAGAGAGAGATGGGAGATGCAGGGGGGAGAGAGATGGGAGATGCAGGGGGGACAGAGAGAGATGGGAGATGCAGGGGGGGAGAGATGGGAGATGCAGGGGCGGATGGAAGATGCGGGGGGATGGGAGATGCAGTGGGGAGAGAGATGGGAGATGCAGGGGGGGAGAGAGAGAGATGGGAGATGCAGGGGGGGAAAGAGAGAGATGGGAGATGCAGGGGGGGAGAGAGAGAGATGGGAGATGCAGGGGGGGAGAGAGAGAGATGGGAGATGCAGCCGGGAGAGAGAGAGATGGGAGATGAAGGGGGGAGAGAGAGAGATGGGAGATACAGAGGGGGGAGAGAGAGAGATGGGAGATGCAGAGGGGAGAGAGATGGGAGATGCAGAGGGGGGAGAGAGAGAGATGGGAGATACAGAGGGGGGAGAGAGAGAGATGGGAGATGCAGGGGGAGAGAGAGAGATGGGAGATGCAGGGGGGGAGAGAGAGAGATGGGAGATGCAGGGGGGGAGAGAGAGAGATGGGAGATGCAGGGGGGAGAGAGAGAGATGGGAGATGCAGGGGGGGAGAGAGAGATGGGAGATGCAGAGGGGAGAGAGATGTGAGATGCAGAGGGGGGAGAGAGAGAGATGGGAGCTGCAGAGGGGGGGAGAGAGAGATGGGAGATGCAGGGGGAGAGAGAGAGAGATGGGAGATGCAGGGGGGGAGAGAGATGGGAGATGCAGGGGGGACAGAGAGAGATGGGAGATGCAGGTGGGACAGAGAGAGATGGGAGATGCAGGGGGTGATGGGAGATGCGGGGGGATGGGAGATGCAGGGGGGGATGGGAGATGCAGGGGGGATGGGAGATGCGGGGAGATGGGAGATGCAGGGGGAGAGAGATGGGAGATGCAGGGGGGGGAGAGAGAGAGAGATGGGAGATGCAGGGGGGAGAGAGAGATGGGAGATGCAGGGGGGAGAGAGAGAGAGAGAGATGGGAGATGCAGGGGGAGAGAGGTGGGAGATGCAGGGGGGGAGAGAGAGAGATGGGAGATGCAGGGGGGGAGGGAGAGAGATGGGAGATGCAGGGGAGGAGAGAGAGAGATGGGAGATGCAGGGGGGAGAGAGATGGGAGATGCAGGGGGGAGAGAGAGATGGGAGATGCAGGGGGGGAGAGATATGGGAGATGCAGGGGGGGAGAGAGAGAGATGGAAGATGCAGGGGGAAGAGACAGAGATGGGAGATGCAGGGGGAGAGAGATATGGGAGATGCAGGGGAGAGAGAGAGAGATGGGAGATGCAGGGGGGGAGAGAGAGAGATGGGAGATGCAGGGGGGAGGGAGAGGGATGGGAGATGCAGGGGGGAGAGATGGGAGATGCAGGGGGGAGAGAGAGGGATGGGAGATCCACGGTGGGAGAGAGATGGGAGATGCAGGGGGGAGAGAGAGAGATGGGAGATGCAGGGGGGAGAGAGAGAGATGGGAGATGCAGGGGGTGAGAGAGAGATACAGGGGGAAGAGAGAGATGGGAGATTCAGGTGGGGAGAGAGAGAGATGGGAGATGCAGGGGGGAGAGAGATGGGAGATGCAGAGGGGGGAGTGAGAGATGGGAGATGCAGGGGGAGATAGAGAGATGGGAGATGCAGGGGGTGAGAGAGATGGGACATGCAGGCGGAGAGAGAGAGAGATGGGAGATGCAGGGGGGGAGAGATGGGAGATGCAGGGGGGTGGGAGATGCGGGGGGATGGGAGATGCAGGGGGGGAGAAAGATGGGAGATGCAGGGGGGGAGAGAAAGAGATGGAAGATGCAAGGGGAAGAGAGAGAGAGATGGGAGATGCAGGGGGGAGAGAGAGATGGGAGATGCAGGTGGAGAGACAGATGGGAGATGCAGGGGGGAGAGAGAGATGGGAGATGCAGGGGGGAGAGAGATGGGAGATGCAGGGGGGACAGAGAGAGATGGGAGATGCAGGGGGGGAGAGATGGTAGATGCAGGGGGCGGATGGAAGATGCGGGGGGATGGGAGATGCAGGGGGGAGAGAGAGATGGGAGATGCAGGGGGGGAGAGAGAGAGATGGGAGATGCAGGGGGGGGAAGAGAGAGATGGGAGATGCAGGGGGGGAGAGAGAGAGATGGGAGATGCAGCCGGGAGAGAGAGAGATGGGAGATGAAGGGGGGAGAGAGAGAGATGGGAGATGCAGGGGGGGTAGAGAGAGATGGGAGATGCAGAGGGGAGAGAGATGGGAGATGCAGAGGGGGGAGAGAGAGAGATGGGAGATGCTGAGGAGGGAGAGAGAGAGATGGGAGATGCAGGGGGAGAGAGAGAGATGGGAGATGCAGGGGGAGAGAGAGAGATGGGAGATGCAGGGGGGAGAGAGAGTGATGGGAGATGCAGGGGGGGGAGAGAGAGATGGGAGATGCAGAGGGGAGAGAGATGTGAGATGCAGAGGGGGGAGAGAGAGAGATGGGAGCTGCAGAGGGGGGAGGGGAGAGAGAGTTGGGAGATGCAGGGGGAGAGAGAGAGAGGTGGGAGATGCAGGGGGGGAGAGAGATGGGAGATGCAGGGGGACAGAGAGAGATGGGAGATGCAGGGGGGACAGAGAGAGATGAGAGATGCAGGGGGGGATGGGAGATGCGGGGGGATGGGAGATGCAGGGGGGGATGGGAGATGCAGGGGTGATGGGAGATGCAGGGGGATGGGAGATGCAGGGGGGGAGAGAGAGATGAGAGATGCAGGGGGGGAGAGAAAGAGAGATGGGAGATGCAGGGGGGGAGAGAGAGATGGGAGATGCAGGGGGGAGAGAGAGAGAGAGAGATGGGAGATGCAGGGGGGAGAGAGGTGGGAGATGCAGGGGGGAGAGAGAGAGATGGGAGATGCAGGGGGGGAGAGAGAGAGATGGGAGATGCAGGGGGGGAGAGAGAGAGATGGGAGATGCAGGGGGGAGAGAGAGATGGGAGATGCAGGGGGGAGAGAGAGATGGGAGATGCAGGGGGGGAGAGAGATGGGAGATGCAGGGGGGAGAGAGAGAGATGGGAGATGCAGGGGGGAGAGAGAGAGAGAGATGGGAGATGCAGGGGGAAAGAGATGGGAGATGCAGGGGGGAGAGAGATGGGAGATGCAGAGGGGGAAGAGAGAGAGATGGGTGATGTAGGGGGGAGAGAGAGATGGGAGATGCAGGGAAGAGAGAGAGATGCAGGGGGGGAGAGAGAGATGGGAGATGCAGGGGAGGAGAGAGAGAGATGGGAGATGCAGGGGGGAGAGAGTGATGGGAGATGCAGGGGGGGAGAGAGAGATGGGAGATGCAGGGGGGGGAGAGAGAGATGGGAGATGCTGGGGGGAGAGAGAGATGGGAGATGCAGGGGGGAGAGAGAGAGAGATGGGAGATGCAGGAGCGGAGAGAGAAATGGGAGATGCAGGTGGGAGAGAGATGGGAGATGCAGGGCGGAGAGAGATGGGAGATGCAGGGGGAGAGAGAGATGGGAGATGCAGGGGGTGAGAGAGATGGGACATGTAGGCGGAGAGAGAGAGAGATGGGAGATGCAGGGGGGGAGAGATGGGAGATGCAGGGGGGTGGGAGATGCGGGGGGATGGGAGATGCAGGGGGGGAGAGAGATGGGAGATGCAGGGGGGGAGAGAAAGAGATGGAAGATGCAAGGGGAAGAGAGAGAGAGATGGTAGATGCAGGGGGGAGAGAGAGATGGGAGATGCAGGTGGAGAGACAGATGGGAGATGCAGGGGGGAGAGAGAGATGGGAGATGCAGGGGGGAGAGAGATGGGAGATGCAGGGGGGACAGAGAGAGATGGGAGATGCAGGGGGGGAGAGATGGGAGATGCAGGGGGCGGATGGAAGATGCGGGGGGATGGGAGATGCAGGGGGGAGAGAGAGATGGGAGATGCAGGGGGGGAGAGAGAGAGATGGGAGATGCAGGGGGGGAAAGAGAGAGATGGGAGATGCAGGGGGGGAGAGAGAGAGATGGGAGATGCAGCCGGGAGAGAGAGAGATGGGAGATGAAGGGGGGAGAGAGAGAGATGGGAGATGCAGGGGGGGTAGAGAGAGATGGGAGATGCAGAGGGGAGAGAGATGGGAGATGCAGAGGGGGGAGAGAGAGAGATGGGAGATGCTGAGGGGGGAGAGAGAGAGATGGGAGATGCAGGGGGAGAGAGAGAGATGGGAGATGCAGGGAGGGAGAGAGAGAGATGGGAGATGCAGGGGGGGGGAGAGAGAGAGATGGGAGATGCAGGGGGGAGAGAGAGTGATGGGAGATGCAGGGGGGGAGAGAGAGATGGGAGATGCAGAGGGGAGAGAGATGTGAGATGCAGAGGGGGGAGAGAGAGAGATGGGAGCTGCAGAGGGGGGAGGGGAGAGAGAGTTGGGAGATGCAGGGGGAGAGAGAGAGAGGTGGGAGATGCAGGGGGGGAGAGAGATGGGAGATGCAGGGGGACAGAGAGAGATGGGAGATGCAGGGGGGACAGAGAGAGATGAGAGATGCAGGGGGGGATGGGAGATGCGGGGGGATGGGAGATGCAGGGGGGGATGGGAGATGCAGGGGTGATGGGAGATGCAGGGGGATGGGAGATGCAGGGGGGGAGAGAGAGATGAGAGATGCAGGGGGGGAGAGAAAGAGAGATTGGAGATGCAGGGGGGGAGAGAGAGATGGGAGATGCAGGGGGGAGAGAGAGAGAGAGAGATGGGAGATGCAGGGGGGAGAGAGGTGGGAGATGCAGGGGGGGAGAGAGAGAGATGGGAGATGCAGGGGGGAGAGAGAGAGAGATGGGAGATGCAGGGGGGGAGAGAGAGAGATGGGAGATGCAGGGGGGAGAGAGAGATGGGAGATGCAGGGGGGAGAGAGAGATGGGAGATGCAGGGGGGGAGAGAGATGGGAGATGCAGGGGGGAGAGAGAGAGATGGGAGATGCAGGGGGGGAGAGAGAGAGAGAGATGGGAGATGCAGGGGGAAAGAGATGGGAGATGCAGGGGGGAGAGAGATCGGAGATGCAGAGGGGGAAGAGAGAGAGATGGGAGATGTAGGGGGGAGAGAGAGATGGGAGATGCAGGGAAGAGAGAGAGATGCAGGGGGGGAGAGAGAGATGGGAGATGCAGGGGAGGAGAGAGAGAGATGGGAGATGCAGGGGGGAGAGAGTGATGGGAGATGCAGGGGGGGAGAGAGAGATGGGAGATGCAGGGGGGGGAGAGAGAGATGGGAGATGCTGGGGGGAGAGAGAGATGGGAGATGCAGGGGGGAGAGAGAGAGAGATGGGAGATGCAGGAGCGGAGAGAGAAATGGGAGATGCAGGTGGGAGAGAGATGGGAGATGCAGGGGGGAGAGAGATGGGAGATGCAGGGGGAGAGAGAGAGATGGAAGATGCAGGGGGAAGAGACAGAGATGGGAGATGCAAGGGGAGCGAGTGATGGGAGATGCAGGGGGGAGAGAGAGAGATGGGAGATGCAGGGGGGAGAGAGAGAGATGGGAGATGCAGAGGGGTGAGAGATGGGAGATGCAGAGGGAGGAGAGAGAGAGATGGGAGATGCAGAGGGGGGAGAGAGAGAGATGGGAGATGCAGGGGGAGAAAGAGAGATGGGAGATGCAGGGGGAGAGAGATGGGAGATGCAGGGGGGACAGAGAGAGATGGAAGATGCAGGGGGGGAGAGATGGGAGATGCAGGGGGGGATGGAAGATGCGGGAGGATGGGAGATGCAGGGGGGAGAGAGAGATGGGAGATGCAGGGGGGGAGAGAGAGAGATGGGAGATGCAGGGGGGAGAGATGGGAACTGCAGGGGGGAGAGAGAGGGATGGGAGATGCACGGTGGGAGAGAGAGATGGGAGATGCGGGGGGAGAGAGAGAGATGGGAGATGCAGGGGGGGAGAGAGAGATGGGAGATGCAGGGGGAGAGAGAGAGATGGGAGATGCAGAGGGGAGAGAGATGGGAGATGCAGAGGGGGGAGAGAGAGAGATGGGAGATGCAGAGGGGGGAGAGAGAGAGATGGGAGATGCAGCCGGGAGAGAGAGAGATGGGAGATGAAGGGGGGAGAGAGAGAGATGGAAGATGCAGGGGGGGAGAGAGAGAGATGGGAGATGCAGGGGGGGAGAGAGAGAGATGGGAGATGCAGGGGGGGAGAGAGAGAGATGGGAGATGCAGGGGGGGGAAGAGAGAGATGGGAGATGCAGGGGGGGAGAGAGAGAGATGGGAGATGCAGCCGGGAGAGAGAGAGATGGGAGATGAAGGGGGGAGAGAGAGAGATGGGAGATGCAGGGGGGGTAGAGAGAGATGGGAGATGCAGAGGGGAGAGAGATGGGAGATGCAGAGGGGGGAGAGAGAGAGATGGGAGATGCTGAGGAGGGAGAGAGAGAGATGGGAGATGCAGGGGGAGAGAGAGAGATGGGAGATGCAGGGGGGGAGAGAGAGAGATGGGAGATGCAGGGGGGGGGAGAGAGAGAGATGGGAGATGCAGGGGGGAGAGAGAGTGATGGGAGATGCAGGGGGGGAGAGAGAGATGGGAGATGCAGAGGGGAGAGAGATGTGAGATGCAGAGGGGGGAGAGAGAGAGATGGGAGCTGCAGAGGGGGGAGGGGAGAGAGAGTTGGGAGATGCAGGGGGAGAGAGAGAGAGGTGGGAGATGCAGGGGGGGAGAGAGATGGGAGATGCAGGGGGACAGAGAGAGATGGGAGATGCAGGGGGGACAGAGAGAGATGAGAGATGCAGGGGGGGATGGGAGATGCGGGGGGATGGGAGATGCAGGGGGGGATGGGAGATGCAGGGGTGATGGGAGATGCAGGGGGATGGGAGATGCAGGGGGGGAGAGAGAGATGAGAGATGCAGGGGGGGAGAGAAAGAGAGATGGGAGATGCAGGGGGGGAGAGAGAGATGGGAGATGCAGGGGGGAGAGAGAGAGAGAGAGATGGGAGATGCAGGGGGGAGAGAGGTGGGAGATGCAGGGGGGAGAGAGAGAGATGGGAGATGCAGGGGGGGAGAGAGAGAGATGGGAGATGCAGGGGGGGAGAGAGAGAGATGGGAGATGCAGGGGGGAGAGAGAGATGGGAGATGCAGGGGGGGGAGAGAGATGGGAGATGCAGGGGGGGGAGAGAGATGGGAGATGCAGGGGGGAGAGAGAGAGATGGGAGATGCAGGGGGGAGAGAGAGAGAGAGATGGGAGATGCAGGGGGAAAGAGATGGGAGATGCAGGGGGGAGAGAGATGGGAGATGCAGAGGGGGAAGAGAGAGAGATGGGTGATGTAGGGGGGAGAGAGAGATGGGAGATGCAGGGAAGAGAGAGAGATGCAGGGGGGGAGAGAGAGATGGGAGATGCAGGGGAGGAGAGAGAGAGATGGGAGATGCAGGGGGGAGAGAGTGATGGGAGATGCAGGGGGGGAGAGAGAGATGGGAGATGCAGGGGGGGGAGAGAGAGATGGGAGATGCTGGGGGGAGAGAGAGATGGGAGATGCAGGGGGGAGAGAGAGAGAGATGGGAGATGCAGGAGCGGAGAGAGAAATGGGAGATGCAGGTGGGAGAGAGATGGGAGATGCAGGGGGGAGAGAGATGGGAGATGCAGGGGGAGAGAGAGATGGGAGATGCAGGGGGTGAGAGAGATGGGACATGTAGGCGGAGAGAGAGAGAGATGGGAGATGCAGGGGGGGAGAGATGGGAGATGCAGGGGGGTGGGAGATGCGGGGGGATGGGAGATGCAGGGGGGGAGAGAGATGGGAGATGCAGGGGGGGAGAGAAAGAGATGGAAGATGCAAGGGAGGAGAGAGAGAGATGGGAGATGCAGGGGAGGAGAGAGAGAGATGGGAGATGCAGGGGGGAGAGAGTGATGGGAGATGCAGGGGGGGAGAGAGAGATGGGAGATGCAGGGGGGGGAGAGAGAGATGGGAGATGCTGGGGGGAGAGAGAGATGGGAGATGCAGGGGGGAGAGAGAGAGAGATGGGAGATGCAGGAGCGGAGAGAGAAATGGGAGATGCAGGTGGGAGAGAGATGGGAGATGCAGGGGGGAGAGAGATGGGAGATGCAGGGGGAGAGAGAGATGGGAGATGCAGGGGGTGAGAGAGATGGGACATGTAGGCGGAGAGAGAGAGAGATGGGAGATGCAGGGGGGGAGAGATGGGAGATGCAGGGGGGTGGGAGATGCGGGGGGATGGGAGATGCAGGGGGGGAGAGAGATGGGAGATGCAGGGGGGGAGAGAAAGAGATGGAAGATGCAAGGGGAAGAGAGAGAGAGATGGGAGATGCAGGGGGGAGAGAGAGATGGGAGATGCAGGTGGAGAGACAGATGGGAGATGCAGGGGGGAGAGAGAGATGGGAGATGCAGGGGGGAGAGAGATGGGAGATGCAGGGGGGACAGAGAGAGATGGGAGATGCAGGGGGGGAGAGATGGGAGATGCAGGGGGCGGATGGAAGATGCGGGGGGATGGGAGATGCAGGGGGGAGAGAGAGATGGGAGATGCAGGGGGGGAGAGAGAGAGATGGGAGATGCAGGGGGGGGAAGAGAGAGATGGGAGATGCAGGGGGGGAGAGAGAGAGATGGGAGATGCAGCCGGGAGAGAGAGAGATGGGAGATGCAGGGGGGGTAGAGAGAGATGGGAGATGCAGAGGGGAGAGAGATGGGAGATGCAGAGGGGGGAGAGAGAGAGATGGGAGATGCTGAGGGGGGAGAGAGAGAGATGGGAGATGCAGGGGGAGAGAGAGAGATGGGAGATGCAGGGAGGGAGAGAGAGAGATGGGAGATGCAGGGGGGGGGAGAGAGAGAGATGGGAGATGCAGGGGGGAGAGAGAGTGATGGGAGATGCAGGGGGGGAGAGAGAGATGGGAGATGCAGAGGGGAGAGAGATGTGAGATGCAGAGGGGGGAGAGAGAGAGATGGGAGCTGCAGAGGGGGGAGGGGAGAGAGAGTTGGGAGATGCAGGGGGAGAGAGAGAGAGGTGGGAGATGCAGGGGGGGAGAGAGATGGGAGATGCAGGGGGACAGAGAGAGATGGGAGATGCAGGGGGGACAGAGAGAGATGAGAGATGCAGGGGGGGATGGGAGATGCGGGGGGATGGGAGATGCAGGGGGGGATGGGAGATGCAGGGGTGATGGGAGATGCAGGGGGATGGGAGATGCAGGGGGGGAGAGAGAGATGAGAGATGCAGGGGGGGAGAGAAAGAGAGATTGGAGATGCAGGGGGGGAGAGAGAGATGGGAGATGCAGGGGGGAGAGAGAGAGAGAGAGATGGGAGATGCAGGGGGGAGAGAGGTGGGAGATGCAGGGGGGGAGAGAGAGAGATGGGAGATGCAGGGGGGGAGAGAGAGAGAGATGGGAGATGCAGGGGGGGAGAGAGAGAGATGGGAGATGCAGGGGGGAGAGAGAGATGGGAGATGCAGGGGGGAGAGAGAGATGGGAGATGCAGGGGGGGGAGAGAGATGGGAGATGCAGGGGGGAGAGAGAGAGATGGGAGATGCAGGGGGGGAGAGAGAGAGAGAGAGATGGGAGATGCAGGGGGAAAGAGATGGGAGATGCAGGGGGGAGAGAGATCGGAGATGCAGAGGGGGAAGAGAGAGAGATGGGAGATGTAGGGGGGAGAGAGAGATGGGAGATGCAGGGAAGAGAGAGAGATGCAGGGGGGTAGAGAGAGATGGGAGATGCAGGGGAGGAGAGAGAGAGATGGGAGATGCAGGGGGGAGAGAGTGATGGGAGATGCAGGGGGGGAGAGAGAGATGGGAGATGCAGGGGGGGGAGAGAGAGATGGGAGATGCTGGGGGGAGAGAGAGATGGGAGATGCAGGGGGGAGAGAGAGAGAGATGGGAGATGCAGGAGCGGAGAGAGAAATGGGAGATGCAGGTGGGAGAGAGATGGGAGATGCAGGGGGGAGAGAGATGGGAGATGCAGGGGGAGAGAGAGAGATGGAAGATGCAGGGGGAAGAGACAGAGATGGGAGATGCAAGGGGAGCGAGTGATGGGAGATGCAGGGGGGAGAGAGAGAGATGGGAGATGCAGGGGGGAGAGAGAGAGATGGGAGATGCAGAGGGGTGAGAGATGGGAGATGCAGAGGGAGGAGAGAGAAAGATGGGAGATGCAGAGGGGGGAGAGAGAGAGATGGGAGATGCAGGGGGAGAAAGAGAGATGGGAGATGCAGGGGGAGAGAGATGGGAGATGCAGGGGGGACAGAGAGAGATGGAAGATGCAGGGGGGGAGAGATGGGAGATGCAGGGGGGGATGGAAGATGCGGGAGGATGGGAGATGCAGGGGGGAGAGAGAGATGGGAGATGCAGGGGGGAGAGATGGGAACTGCAGGGGGGAGAGAGAGGGATGGGAGATGCACGGTGGGAGAGAGAGATGGGAGATGCGGGGGGAGAGAGAGAGATGGGAGATGCAGGGGGGGAGAGAGAGATGGGAGATGCAGGGGGAGAGAGAGAGATGGGAGATGCAGAGGGGAGAGAGATGGGAGATGCAGAGGGGGGAGAGAGAGAGATGGGAGATGCAGAGGGGGGAGAGAGAGAGATGGGAGATGCAGCCGGGAGAGAGAGAGATGGGAGATGAAGGGGGGAGAGAGAGAGATGGAAGATGCAGGGGGGGGAGAGAGAGAGATGGGAGATGCAGAGGGGGGAGAGAGAGAGATGGGAGATGCAGAGGGGGGAGAGAGAGAGATGGGAGATGCAGGGGGAGAGAGAGATGGGAGATGCAGGGGGGGAGAGAGAGAGGTGGGAGATGCAGGGGGGGAGAGAGATAGATGGAAGATGCAGGGGGGAGAGAGAGATGGGAGATGCAGGGGGGGAGAGAGAGATGGGAGATGCAGAAGGGAGAGAGATGGGAGATGCAGAGGGGGGAGAGAGAGAGATGGGAGATGCATGGGGGGGGAGAGAGAGATGGGAGATGCAGGGGGAGAGTGAGAGAGATGGGGGATGCAGGGGGGAGAGAGATGGGAGATGCAGGGGGGGAGAGAGATGGGAGATGCAGGGGGAGAGAGAGAGATGGAAGATGCAGGGGGAAGAGACAGAGATGGGAGATGCAGGGGGAGAGAGAGATGGGAGATGCAGGGGGGAGAGAGAGAGAGATGGGAGATGCAGGGGGGGAGAGAGAGAGATGGGAGATGCAGAGGGGTGAGAGATGGGAGATGCAGAGGGGGGAGAGAGAGAGATGGGAGATGCAGAGGGGGGAGAGAGAGAGATGGGAGATGCAGGGGGAGAGAGAGAGATGGGAGATGCAGGGGGGAGAGAGAGATGGGAGATGCAGGTGGGAGAGAGATGGGAGATGCAGGGGGGAGAGATGGGAGATGCAGGGGGAGAGAGAGAGATGGAAGATGCAGGGGGAAGAGACAGAGATGGGAGATGCAGGGGGAGAGAGAGATGGGAGATGCAGGGGGGAGAGAGAGAGATGGGAGATGCAGGGGGGGAGAGAGAGAGATGGGAGATGCAGGGGGAGAGAGAGATGGGAGATGCAGGGGGGAGAGAGATGGGAGATGCAGGGGGGACAGAGAGAGATGGAAGATGCAGGGGGGGAGAGATGGGAGATGCGGGGGGATGGGAGATGCAGGGGGGGAGAGAGAGATGGGAGATGCAGGGGGGGAGAGAGAGAGATGGGAGATGCAGGGGGGAGAGATGGGAACTGCAGGGGGGAGAGAGAGGGATGGGAGATGCGGGGGGAGAGAGAGAGATGGGTGATGCAGGGGGGGAGAGAGAGATGGGAGATGCAGGGGGAGAGAGAGAGATGGGAGATGCAGAGGGGAGAGAGATGGGAGATGCAGAGGGGGGAGAGAGAGAGATGGGAGATGCAGAGGGGGGAGAGAGAGAGAAGGGAGATGCAGCCGGGAGAGAGAGAGATGGGAGATGAAGGGGGGAGAGAGAGAGATGGAAGATGCAGGGGGGAGAGAGAGAGAGATGGGAGATGCAGAGGGGAGAGAGATGGGAGATGCAGAGGGGGGAGAGAGAGAGATGGGAGATGCAGAGGGGGGAGAGAGAGAGATGGGAGATGCAGGGGGAGAGAGAGAGATGGGAGATTCAGGGGGGGAGAGAGAGAGGTGGGAGATGCAGGGGGGGAGAGAGAGAGATGGGAGATGCAGGGGGGAGAGAGATGGGAGATGCAGAGGGGAGAGAGAGAGATGGGAGATGCAGGGGGAGAGTGAGAGAGATGGGAGATGCAGGGGGGGAGAGAGATGGGAGATGCAGGAGGGGAGAGAGATGGGAGATGCAGGGGGGACAGAGAGAGATGGGAGATGCAGGGGGGGATGGGAGATGAGGGGGGATGGGAGATGCAGGGGGGGATGGGAGATGCAGGGGGGGATGGGAGATGCAGGGGGATGGGAGAGGCAGGGGGAAGAGAGAGATGGGAGAAGCAGGGGGGGAGAGAGAGAGATGGGAGATGCAGGGGGGGAGAGAGAGAGATGGGAGATGCAGGGGGGAGAGAGAGAGATGGGAGATGCAGGGGGGAGAGATGGGAGATGCAGGGGGGAGGGAGAGGGATGGGAGATGCAGGGGGGAGAGATGGGAGATGCAGGGGGGAGAGAGAGGGATGGGAGATGCACGGTGGGAGAGAGATGGGAGATGCAGGGGGGAGAGAGAGAGATGGGAGATGCAGGGGGGGAGAGAGAGATACAGGGGGGAGAGAGAGATGGGAGATTCAGGTGGGGAGAGAGAGAGATGGGAGATGCAGGGGGGAGAGAGATGGGAGATGCAGAGTGGGGAGTGAGAGATGGGAGATGCAGGGGGAGATAGAGAGATGGGAGATGCAGGGGGTGAGAGAGATGGGACATGCAGGCGGAGAGAGAGAGATGGGAGATGCAGGGGGGGAGAGATGGGAGATGCAGGGGGGTGGGAGATGCGGGGGGATGGGAGATGCAGAGGGGGGTGGGAGAGATGGGAGATGCAGGGGGGGGGAGAGAGAGATGGGAGATGCTGGGGGGGAGAGAGAGATATGGGAGAAGCAGGGGGGAGAGAGAGAGATGGGAGATGCAGGAGGGGAGAGAGAGAGATGGGAGATGCAGGGGGGGAGAGAGAGAGATGGGAGATGCAAGGGGAGAGAGAGAGCGATGGGAGATGCAGGGGGGGAGAGAGAGATGGGAGATGCAGGGGGAGAGAGAGAGATGGGAGATCCAGGGGGGAGAGAGAGAGATGGGAGATGCAGGGGGGAGAGAGAGAGATGGGACATCCAGGGGGGAGAGAGAGAGATGGGAGATGCAGGGGGGAGAGAGAGAGATGGGAGATTCAGGTGGGAGAGAGAGATGGGAGATTCAGGAGGAGAGAGAGAGATGGGAGATGCAAGGGGGAGAGAGAGATAGGAGATGCAGGGGGGAGAAAGGGAGATTGGAGACGCAGGGGGTAGAGAGAGATGGGAGATGCAGGGGGGTGAGAGAGATGGGAGATGCAGGGGGGGAGAGAGAGAGTTGGGAGATGCAGGGAGGAGAGAGAGAGATGGGAGATGCAGGGGGGGAGAGATGGGAGATGCAGGGGGATGGGAGATGCAGGGGGGGGAGAGAGAGAGATGGGAGATGCAGGGGGGAGAGAGAGAAATGGGAGATGCAGGGGGGAGAGAGATGGGAGATGCAGATGGGGAGAGAGAGAGATGGGAGATGCAGGGGGGAGAGAGAGAAATGGGAGATGCAGGGTGGAGAGAGATGGGAGATGCAGGGGGGAGAGAGAGATGGGAGATGCATGGGGGAGAGAGAGATGGGAGATGAAGGGGGGAGAGCGAGAGATTGGAGATGCAGGGGGAGAAGAGAGAGAGAGAGGGGAGATGCAGGAGGGAGAGAGAGAGATAGGAGATGCAGGGGGAGAGAGAGAGAGATGGCAGATGCAGAGGGGAGAGAGAGGGAGATGGGTGATGCAGGGGGGAGAGAGAGAGATGGGAGATGCAGCGGGGAGAGAGTTGAGCGATGCAGGTAGGAGAGAGAGATGGTAGATGCAGGGGGTGAGAGAGAGATGGGAGATGCAGAGGAGAGAGAGAGATGGGAGATGCAGGAGAGAGAAAGAGTGATGGGAGATGCCGTGGGGAGAGAGATGGGAGATTCAGGGGGGAGAGATGAGAAGGGAGATGTAGGGGTTGGGGAGAGAGAGAGATGATAGATGTAGGGGGAGAGAGATGTGAGATGCAGGGGGGAGAGAGAGATGGTGGAGATGCCGGGGGGGAGAGAGATGGGAGATGCAGGGGGGGAGAGAGAGATGGGAGATGAAGGGGGGAGAGCGAGAGATTGGAGATGCAGGGGGAGAAGAGAGAGAGAGAGGGGAGATGCAGGAGGGAGAGAGAGAGATGGGAGATGCAAGGGGAGAGAGAGAGCGATGGGAGATGCAGGGGGGGAGAGAGAGATGGGAGATGCAGGGGGGAGAGAGAGATGGGAGATGCATGGGGGAGAGAGAGAGATGGGAGATGAAGGGGGGAGAGCGAGAGATTGGAGATGCAGGGGGAGAAGAGAGAGAGAGAGGGGAGATGCAGGAGGGAGAGAGAGAGATAGGAGATGCAGGGGGAGAGAGAGAGAGATGGCAGATGCAGAGGGGAGAGAGAGGGAGATGGGTGATGCAGGGGGGAGAGAGAGAGATGGGAGATGCAGCGGGGAGAGAGTTGAGCGATGCAGGTAGGAGAGAGAGATGGTAGATGCAGGGGGTGAGAGAGAGATGGGAGATGCAGAGGAGAGAGAGAGATGGGAGATGCAGGAGAGAGAAAGAGTGATGGGAGATGCCGTGGGGAGAGAGATGGGAGATTCAGGGGGGAGAGATGAGAAGGGAGATGTAGGGGTTGGGGAGAGAGAGAGATGATAGATGTAGGGGGAGAGAGATGTGAGATGCAGGGGGGAGAGAGAGATGGTGGAGATGCCGGGGGGGAGAGAGATGGGAGATGCAGGGGGGGAGAGAGAGATGGGAGATGCAGTGGGGGGGAGAGAGAGATGGGAGATGCAGGGGGGGGAGAGAGAGAGATGGGAGATGCAGGGGGGGGGGGAGAGAGAGATGGGAGATGCAGGGGGGAGAGAGATGGGAGATGCAGAGTGGGAGAGAGAGATGCAGGGGGAGAGAGAGATGGGAGATGCAGGGGGGGAGAGAGATGGGAGATTCAGGAGCGGCGAGAGAGATGGGAGTTGCAAGGGGGAGAGAGTTGGGAGATGCAGGGGGGAGAGAGAGATGGGAGATGCAGGGGGGTGAGAGAGAGATGAGAGATGCAGGGGAGAGAGAGAGATGGGAGATGCAGGGGGGGAGAGAGAAGGGAGAAGCAGGGGGGGAGAGAGATGGGAGATGCAGGGGGGAGAGATGAGATGGGAGATGCAGAGTGGGGGGAGAGAGAGATGGGAGATGCAGGGGGAGAGTGAGAGAGATGGGAGATGCAGGGGGGGAGAGAGATGGGAGATGCAGGGGGGAGAGAGATGGGAGATGCAGGGGGGACAGAGAGAGATGGGAGATGCAGGGGGGGATGGGAGATGCGGTTGGATGGGAGATGCAGGGGGGGATGGGAGATGCAGGGGGGGATGGGAGATGCAGGAGGATGGGAGATGCAGGGGGGGATAGAGAGATGGGAGATGCAGGGGGGGAGAGAGAGATTGGAGATGCAGGGGGGGAGAGAGAGAGATGGGAGATGCAGGGGTGAGAGAGAGAGATGGGAGATGCAGGGGGGGAGAGAGAGATGGGAGATGCAGGGGGGGAGAGAGAGATTGGAGATGCAGGGGGGGAGAGAGAGAGATGGGAGATGCAGGGGTGAGAGAGAGAGATGGGAGATGCAGGGGGGAGAGATGGGAGATGCAGGGGGGAGGGAGAGGGATGGGAGATGCAGGGGAGAGAGATGGGAGATGCAGGGTGGAGAGAGAGAGATGGGAGATGCAGGGGTGGAGAGAGAGATACAGGGGGGAGAGAGAGATGGGAGATTCAGGTGGGGAGAGAGAGAGATGGGAGATGCAGGGGGGAGAGAGATGGGAGATGCAGAGGGGGGAGTGAGAGATGGGAGATGCAGGGGGAGATAGAGAGATGGGAGATGCAGGGGGTGAGAGAGATGGGACATGCAGGCGGAGAGAGAGAGAGAGATGGGAGATGCAGGGGTGGAGAGAGAGATACAGGGGGGAGAGAGAGATGGGAGATTCAGGTGGGGAGAGAGAGAGATGGGAGATGCAGGGGGGAGAGAGATGGGAGATGCAGAGGGGGGAGTGAGAGATGGGAGATGCAGGGGGAGATAGAGAGATGGGAGATGCAGGGGGTGAGAGAGATTGGACATGCAGGCGGAGAGAGAGAGAGAGAGATGGGAGATGCAGGGGGGGAAAGATGGGAGATGCAGGGGGTGGGAGATGCGGGGGGATGGGAGATGCAGGGGGGGAGAGATGGGAGATTCAGGGGGGGGAGAGAGAGATGGGAGATGCTGGGGGGGAGAGAGAGATATGGGAGATGCAGGGGGGAGAGAGAGAGATGGGAGATGCAGGAGGGGATAGAGAGAGAGATGGGAGATGCAGGGGGAGAGAGAGAGAGATGGGAGATGCAGGGGGGAGAGAGAGAGATGCAAGGGGGAGAGAGAGAAGGGAGATGCAGGGAGGAGAGAGAGGGATGGGAGATGCACGGTGGGAGAGAGAGATGGGAGATGCGGGGGGAGAGAGAGAGATGGGAGATGCAGGGGGGGAGAGAGAGATGGGAGATGCAGGGGGAGAGAGAGAGATGGGAGATGCAGAGGGGAGAGAGATGGGAGATGCAGAGGGGGGAGAGAGAGAGATGGGAGATGCAGAGGGGGGGAGAGAGAGAGATGGGAGATGCAGCCGGGAGAGAGAGAGATGGGAGATGAAGGGGGGAGAGAGAGAGATGGAAGATGCAGGGGGGGAGAGAGAGAGAGATGGGAGATGCAGAGGGGAGAGAGATGGGAGATGCAGAGGAGGGAGAGAGAGAGATGGGAGATGCAGAGGGGGGAGAGAGAGAGATGGAAGATGCAGGGGGAGAGAGAGAGATGGGAGATGCAGGTGGGGAGAGAGAGAGGTGGGAGATGCAGGGGGGGAGAGAGAGAGATGGGAGATGCAGGGGGGAGAGAGATGGGAGATGCAGAGGGGAGAGAGAGAGAGATGGGAGATGCAGAGGGGGGGAGAGAGAGATGGGAGATGCAGGGGGAGAGTGAGAGAGATGGGAGATGCAGGGGGTAGAGAGATGGGAGATGCAGGGAGGGAGAGAGATGGGAGATGCAGGGGGGACAGAGAGAGATGGGAGATGCAGGGGGGGATGGGAGATGCTGGGGGATGGGAGATGCAGGGGGGGATGGGAGATGCAGGGGGATGGGAGATGCAGGGGGGGAGAGAGAGATGGGAGAAGCAGGGGGGGAGAGAGAGAGATGGGAGATGCAGGGGGGGAGAGAGAGAGAGATGGGAGATGCAGGGGGGAGAGAGAGAGATGGGAGATGCAGGGGGGAGAGATGGGAGATGCAGGGGGGAGGGAGAGGGATGGGAGATGCAGGGGGGAGAGATGGGAGATGCAGGGGGGAGAGAGAGGGATGGGAGATGCACGGTGGGAGAGAGATGGGAGATGCAGGGGGGAGAGAGAGAGATGGGAGATGCAGGGGGGGAGAGAGAGATGCAGAGGGGGGAGTGAGAGATGGGAGATTCAGGTGGGGAGAGAGAGAGATGGGAGATGCAGGGGGGAGAGAGATGGGAGATGCAGAGGGGGGAGTGAGAGATGGGAGATGCAGGGGGAGATAGAGAGATGGGAGATGCAGGGGGTGAGAGAGATGGGACATGCAGGCGGAGAGAGAGAGAGAGAGAGAGAGAGAGAGAGATGGGAGATGCAGGGGGGGAGAGATGGGAGATGCAGGGGGGTGGGAGATGCGGGGGGATGGGAGATGCAGGGGGGGAGAGATGGGAGATGCAGGGGGGAGAGAGATGGGAGATGCAGGGGGGGGAGAGAGAGATGGGAGATGCTGGGGGGGAGAGAGAGATATGGGAGATGCAGGGGGGAGAGAGAGAGATGGGAGATGCAGGAGGGGAGAGAGAGAGAGAGATGGGAGATGCAGGGGGGGAGAGAGAGAGATGGGAGATGCAGGGGGGAGAGAGAGGAGATGCAAGGGGGAGAGAGAGAAGGGAGATGCAGGGAGGAGAGAGAGGGATGGGAGATGCACGGTGGGAGAGAGAGATGGGAGATGCGGGGGGAGAGAGAGAGATGGGAGATGCAGGGGGGGAGAGAGAGATGGGAGATGCAGGGAGAGAGAGAGATGGGAGATGCAGAGGGGAGAGATATGGGAGATGCAGAGGGGGGAGAGAGAGAGATGGGAGATGCAGAGGGGGGAGAGAGAGAGAGAGAGAGATGGGAGATGCAGCCGGGAGAGAGAGAGATGGGAGATGAAGGGGGGAGAGAGAGATGGAAGATGCAGGGGGGGAGAGAGAGAGAGATGGGAGATGCAGAGGGGAGAGAGATGGGAAATGCAGAGGGGGGAGAGAGAGAGATGGGAGATGCAGAGGGGGGAGAGAGAGAGATGGGAGATGCAGGGGGAGAGAGAGAGATGGGAGATGCAGGGGGGGAGAGAGAGAGGTGGGAGATGCAGGTTGGGAGAGAGAGAGATGGGAGATGCAGGGGGGAGAGAGATGGGAGATGCAGAGGGGAGAGAGAGAGAGATGGGAGATGCAGAGGGGGGGAGAGAGAGATGGGAGATGCAGGGGGAGAGTGAGAGAGATGGGAGATGCAGGGGGGGAGAGAGAGAGATGGGAGATGCAGGGGGGAGAGAGAGAGATGGGAGATGCAGGGGGGAGAGATGGGAGATGCAGGGGGGAGGGAGAGGGATGGGAGATGCAGGGGGAGAGATGGGAGATGCAGGGGGGAGAGAGAGGGATGGGAGATGCACGGTGGGAGAGAGATAGTAGATGCAGGGGGGAGAGAGGGAGATTGGAGATGCAGGGGGGGAGAGAGAGATACAGGGGGGAGAGAGAGATGGGAGATTCAGGTGGGGAGAGAGAGAGATGGGAGATGCAGGGGGGAGAGAGATGGGAGATGCAGGGGGTGAGAGAGATGGGACATGCAGGCGGAGAGAGAGAGATGGGAGATGCAGGGGGGAGAGATGGGAGATGCAGGGGGGTGGGAGATGCGGGGGGATGGGAGATGCAGGGGGGGGTGGGAGAGATGGGAGATGCAGGGGGGGGAGAGAGAGATGGGAGATGCTGGGGGGAGAGAGAGATATGGGAGATGCAGGGGGGAGAGAGAGAGATGGGAGATGCAGGAGGGGAGAGAGAGAGATGGGAGATGCAGGGGGGGAGAGAGAGAGATGGGAGATGCAGTGGGAGAGAGAGAGAGCGATGGGAGATGCAGGGGGGGAGAGAGAGATGGGAGATGCAGGGGGAGAGAGAGAGATGGGAGATCCAGGGGGGAGAGAGAGAGATGGGAGATGCAGGGGGGAGAGAGAGAGATGGGACATCCAGGGGGAGAGAGAGAGATGGGAGATGCAGGGGGGAGAGAGAGAGATGGGAGATGCAGGGGGAGAGAGAGAGATGGGAGATGCAAGGGGGAGTGAGAGATAGGAGATGCAGGGGGGAGAAAGGGAGATTGGAGACGCAGGGGGTAGAGAGAGATGGGAGATGCAGGGGGGTGTGAGAGATGGGAGATGCAGGGGGGGAGAGAGAGAGAGTTGGGAGATGCAGGGAGGATAGAGAGAGATGGGAGATGCAGGGGGGGAGAGATGGGAGATGCAGGGGGATGGGAGATGCAGGGGGGGGAGAGAGAGAGATGGGAGATGCAGGGGGGAGAGAGAGAAATGGGAGATGCAGGGGGGAGAGAGATGGGAGATGCAGATGGGGAGAGAGAGAGATGGGAGATGCAGGGGGGAGAGAGAGAAATGGGAGATGCAGGGGGAGAGAGATGGGAGATGCAGGGGGGAGAGAGAAATGGGAGATGCAGGGGGGAGAGAGAGATGGGAGATGAAGGTGGGAGAGCGAGAGATTGGAGATGCAGGGGGAGAAGAGAGAGAGAGGGGAGATGCAGGAGGGAGAGAGAGAGATAGGAGATGCAGGGGGAGAGAGAGAGAGATGGCAGATGCAGGGGGAGGAGAGAGAGAGACGGGAGATGGAGGGGGAGAGAGAGAGAGACGGAAGATGGAGGGGGAGAGAGAGAGAGATGAGAGATGCAGAGGGGAGAGAGAGGGAGATGGGTGATGCAGGGGGGAGAGAGAGAGATGGGAGATGCAGCGGGGAGAGAGTTGAGCGATGCAGGGGGAGAGAGAGATGGGAGATGCAGGGGGGTGAGAGAGAGATGGGAGATGCAGAGGAGAGAGAGAGATGGGAGATGCAGGAGAGAGAAAGAGTGATGGGAGATGCCGTGGGGAGAGAGATGGGAGATTCAGGGGGAAGAGATGAGAAGGGAGATGTAGGGGTTGGGGAGAGAGAGAGATGATAGATGTAGGGGGAGAGAGATGGGAGATGTAGGGGGAGAGATATGGGAGATGCAGGGGGGAGAGAGAGATGGTGGAGATGCCTGGGGGGAGAGAGATGGGAGATGCAGGGGGGGAGAGAGAGATGGGAGATGCAGTGGGGGGGGAGAGAGAGATGGGAGATGCAGGGGGGGAGAGAGAGAGATGGGAGATGCAGGGGGGGGGAGAGAGAGAGATGGGTGATGCAGGGGGGAGAGAGATGGGAGATGCAGAGTGGGAGAGAGAGATGCAGGGGGAGAGAGAGATGGGAGATGCAGGGGGGGAGAGAGATGGGAGATTCAGGAGCGGCGAGAGAGATGGGAGTTGCAAGGGGGAGAGAGAGAGATGGGAGATCCAGGGGGGAGAGAGAGAGATGGGAGATGCAGGGGGGAAAGAGAGAGATGGGACATCCAGGGGGGAGAGAGAGAGATGGGAGATGCAGGGGGGAGAGAGAGAGATGGGAGATGCAGGGGGAGAGAGAGAGATGGGAGATGCAAGGGGGAGTGAGAGATAGGAGATGCAGGGGGGAGAAAGGGAGATTGGAGACGCAGGGGGTAGAGAGAGATGGGAGATGCAGGGGGGTGAGAGAGATGGGAGATGCAGGGGGGGAGAGAGAGATGGGAGATGCAGAGGAGAGAGAGAGATGGGAGATGCAGGAGAGAGAAAGAGTGATGGGAGATGCCGTGGGGAGAGAGATGGGAGATTCAGGGGGAAGAGATGAGAAGGGAGATGTAGGGGTTGGGGAGAGAGAGAGATGATAGATGTAGGGGGAGAGAGATGGGAGATGTAGGGGGAGAGATATGGGAGATGCAGGGGGGAGAGAGAGATGGTGGAGATGCCTGGGGGGAGAGAGATGGGAGATGCAGGGGGGGAGAGAGAGATGGGAGATGCAGTGGGGGGGGAGAGAGAGATGGGAGATGCAGGGGGGGGAGAGAGAGAGATGGGAGATGCAGGGGGGGGGAGAGAGAGAGATGGGTGATGCAGGGGGGAGAGAGATGGGAGATGCAGAGTGGGAGAGAGAGATGCAGGGGGAGAGAGAGATGGGAGATGCAGGGGGGGAGAGAGATGGGAGATTCAGGAGCAGCGAGAGAGATGGGAGTTGCAAGGGGGAGAGAGAGAGATGGGAGATCCAGGGGGGAGAGAGAGAGATGGGAGATGCAGGGGGGAGAGAGAGAGATGGGACATCCAGGGGGGAGAGAGAGAGATGGGAGATGCAGGGGGGAGAGAGAGAGATGGGAGATGCAGGGGGAGAGAGAGAGATGGGAGATGCAAGGGGGAGTGAGAGATAGGAGATGCAGGGGGGAGAAAGGGAGATTGGAGACGCAGGGGGGTAGAGAGAGATGGGAGATGCAGGGGGGTGAGAGAGATGGGAGATGCAGGGGGGGAGAGAGAGAGAGTTGGGAGATGCAGGGAGGATAGAGAGAGATGGGAGATGCAGGGGGGGAGAGATGGGAGATGCAGGGGGATGGGAGATGCAGGGGGGGAGAGAGAGAGATGGGAGATGCAGGGGGGAGAGAGATGGGAGATGCAGATGGGGAGAGAGAGAGATGGGAGATGCAGGGGGGAGAAAGAGAAATGGGAGATGCAGGGGGGAGAGAGATGGGAGATGCAGGGGGGAGAGAGAAATGGGAGATGCAGGGGGGAGAGAGAGATGGGAGATGCAGGGGGAGAGAGAGAGATGGGAGATCCAGGGGGGAGAGAGAGAGATGGGAGATGCAGGGGGGAGAGAGAGAGATGGGACATCCAGGGGGGAGAGAGAGAGATGGGAGATGCAGGGGGGAGAGAGAGAGATGGGAGATGCAGGGGGAGAGAGAGAGATGGGAGATGCAAGGGGGAGTGAGAGATAGGAGATGCAGGGGGGAGAAAGGGAGATTGGAGACGCAGGGGGTAGAGAGAGATGGGAGATGCAGGGGGGTGAGAGAGATGGGAGATGCAGGGGGGGAGAGAGAGAGAGTTGGGAGATGCAGGGAGGATAGAGAGAGATGGGAGATGCAGGGGGTGAGAGATGGGAGATGCAGGGGGATGGGAGATGCAGGGGGGGGGAGAGAGAGAGATGGGAGATGCAGGGGGGAGAGAGATGGGAGATGCAGATGGGGAGAGAGAGAGATGGGAGATGCAGGGGGGAGAGAGAGAAATGGGAGATGCAGGGGGGAGAGAGATGGGAGATGCAGGGGGGAGAGAGAAATGGGAGATGCAGGGGGGAGAGAGAGATGGGAGATGCAGGGGGAGAGAGAGAGATGGGAGATCCAGGGGGGAGAGAGAGAGATGGGAGATGCAGGGGGGAGAGAGAGAGATGGGACATCCAGGGGGGAGAGAGAGAGATGGGAGATGCAGGGGGGAGAGAGAGAGATGGGAGATGCAAGGGGAGAGAGAGAGATGGGAGATGCAAGGGGGAGTGAGAGATAGGAGATGCAGGGGGGGAGAAAGGGAGATTGGAGACGCAGGGGGTAGAGAGAGATGGGAGATGCAGGGGGGTGAGAGAGATGGGAGATGCAGGGGGGAGAGAGAGAGATGGGACATCCAGGGGGGAGAGAGAGAGATGGGAGATGCAGGGGGGAGAGAGAGAGATGGGAGATGCAGGGGGAGAGAGAGAGATGGGAGATGCAAGGGGGAGTGAGAGATAGGAGATGCAGGGGGGAGAAAGGGAGATTGGAGACGCAGGGGGTAGAGAGAGATGGGAGATGCAGGGGGGTGAGAGAGATGGGAGATGCAGGGGGGGAGAGAGAGAGAGTTGGGAGATGCAGGGAGGATAGAGAGAGATGGGAGATGCAGGGGGGGAGAGATGGGAGATGCAGGGGGATGGGAGATGCAGGGGGGGAGAGAGAGAGATGGGAGATGCAGGGGGGAGAGAGATGGGAGATGCAGATGGGGAGAGAGAGAGATGGGAGATGCAGGGGGGAGAAAGAGAAATGGGAGATGCAGGGGGGAGAGAGATGGGAGATGCAGGGGGGAGAGAGAAATGGGAGATGCAGGGGGGAGAGAGAGATGGGAGATGCAGGGGGAGAGAGAGAGATGGGAGATCCAGGGGGGAGAGAGAGAGATGGGAGATGCAGGGGGGAGAGAGAGAGATGGGACATCCAGGGGGGAGAGAGAGAGATGGGAGATGCAGGGGGGAGAGAGAGAGATGGGAGATGCAGGGGGAGAGAGAGAGATGGGAGATGCAAGGGGGAGTGAGAGATAGGAGATGCAGGGGGGAGAAAGGGAGATTGGAGACGCAGGGGGTAGAGAGAGATGGGAGATGCAGGGGGGTGAGAGAGATGGGAGATGCAGGGGGGGAGAGAGAGAGAGTTGGGAGATGCAGGGAGGATAGAGAGAGATGGGAGATGCAGGGGGTGAGAGATGGGAGATGCAGGGGGATGGGAGATGCAGGGGGGGGGAGAGAGAGAGATGGGAGATGCAGGGGGGAGAGAGATGGGAGATGCAGATGGGGAGAGAGAGAGATGGGAGATGCAGGGGGGAGAGAGAGAAATGGGAGATGCAGGGGGGAGAGAGATGGGAGATGCAGGGGGGAGAGAGAAATGGGAGATGCAGGGGGGAGAGAGAGATGGGAGATGCAGGGGGAGAGAGAGAGATGGGAGATCCAGGGGGGAGAGAGAGAGATGGGAGATGCAGGGGGGAGAGAGAGAGATGGGACATCCAGGGGGGAGAGAGAGAGATGGGAGATGCAGGGGGGAGAGAGAGAGATGGGAGATGCAAGGGGAGAGAGAGAGATGGGAGATGCAAGGGGGAGTGAGAGATAGGAGATGCAGGGGGGGAGAAAGGGAGATTGGAGACGCAGGGGGTAGAGAGAGATGGGAGATGCAGGGGGGTGAGAGAGATGGGAGATGCAGGGGGGAGAGAGAGAGAGTTGGGAGATGCAGGGAGGATAGAGAGAGATGGGAGATGCAGGGGGGGAGAGATGGGAGATGCAGGGGGATGGGAGATGCAGGGGGGGGAGAGAGAGAGATGGGAGATGCAGGGGGGAGAGAGAGAAATGGGAGATGCAGGGGGGAGAGAGATGGGAGATGCAGATGGGGAGAGAGAGAGATGGGAGATGCAGGGGGGAGAGAGAGAAATGGGAGATGCAGGGGGGAGAGAGATGGGAGATGCAGGGGGGAGAGAGAAATGGGAGATGCAGGGGGGAGAGAGAGATGGGAGATGAAGGTGGGAGAGCGAGAGATTGGAGATGCAGGGGGAGAAGAGAGAGAGAGGGGAGATGCAGGAGGGAGAGAGAGAGATAGGAGATGCAGGGGGAGAGAGAGAGAGATGGCAGATGCAGGGGGAGGAGAGAGAGAGACGGGAGATGGAGGGGGAGAGAGAGAGAGACGGAAGATGGAGGGGGAGAGAGAGAGAAATGAGAGATGCAGAGGGGAGAGAGAGGGAGATGGGTGATGCAGGGGGGAGAGAGAGAGATGGGAGATGCAGCGGGGAGAGAGTTGAGCGATGCAGGGGGAGAGAGAGATGGGAGATGCAGGGGGGTGAGAGAGAGATGGGAGATGCAGAGGAGAGAGAGAGATGGGAGATGCAGGAGAGAGAAAGAGTGATGGGAGATGCCGTGGGGAGAGAGATGGGAGATTCAGGGGGAAGAGATGAGAAGGGAGATGTAGGGGTTGGGGAGAGAGAGAGATGATAGATGTAGGGGGAGAGATATGGGAGATGCAGGGGGGAGAGAGAGATGGTGGAGATGCCGGGGGGGAGAGAGATGGGAGATGCAGGGGGGGAGAGAGAGATGGGAGATGCCGTGGGGGGGGGAGAGAGAGATGGGAGATGCAGGGGGGGGAGAGAGAGAGATGGGAGATGCAGGGGGGGGGGGGAGAGAGAGAGATGGGAGATGCAGGGGGGAGAGAGATGGGAGATGCAGAGTGGGAGAGAGAGATGCAGGGGGAGAGAGAGATGGGAGATGCAGGGGGGGAGAGAGATGGGAGATTCAGGAGCGGCGAGAGAGATGGGAGTTGCAAGGGGGAGAGAGTTGGGAGATGCAGGGGGGAGAGAGAGATGGGAGATGCAGGGGGGTGAGAGAGAGATGAGAGATGCAGGGGAGAGAGAGAGATGGGAGATGCAGGGGGGAGAGAGAAGGGAGAAGCAGGGGGGAGAGAGATGGGAGATGCAGGGGGAGAGATGAGATGGGAGATGCAGAGGGGGGGAGAGAGAGATGGGAGATGCAGGGGGAGAGTGAGAGAGATGGGAGATGCAGGGGGGGAGAGAGATGGGAGAGGCAGGGGGGGAGAGAGATGGGAGATGCAGGGGGGACAGAGAGAGATGGGAGATGCAGGGGGGATGGGAGATGCGGTGGGATGGGAGATGCAGGGGGGATGGGAGATGCAGGGGGGGATGGGAGATGCAGGGGGATGGGAGATGCAGGGGGGGAGAGAGAGATGGGAGATGCAGGGGGGGAGAGAGAGAGATGGGAGATGCAGGGGGGGAGAGAGAGAGATGGGAGATGCAGGGGGGAGAGATGGGAGATGCAGGGGGGAGGGAGAGGGATGGGAGATGCAGGGGGGAGAGATGGGAGATGCAGGGGGGAGAGAGAGGGATGGGAGATGCACGGTGGGAGAGAGATGGGAGATGCAGGGGGGAGAGAGAGAGATGGGAGATGCAGGGGTGGAGAGAGAGATACAGGGGGGAGAGAGAGATGGGAGATTCAGGTGGGGAGAGAGAGAGATGGGAGATGCAGGGGGGAGAGAGATGGGAGATGCAGAGGGGGGAGTGAGAGATGGGAGATGCAGGGGGAGATAGAGAGATGGGAGATGCAGGGGGTGAGAGAGATGGGACATGCAGGCGGAGAGAGAGAAAGAGAGAGATGGGAGATGCAGGGGGGAGAGAGAGATGGGAGATGCAGGGGGGAGAGAGAGATGGGAGATTAAGGGGGGAGAGCGAGAGATTGGAGATGCAGGGGGAGAAGAGAGAGAGAGGGGAGATGCAGGAGGGAGAGAGAGAGATAGGAAATTCAGGGGGAGAGAGAGAGAGATGGCAGATGCAGGGGGAGGAGAGAGAGAGACAGGAGATGGAGGGGGAGAGAGAGAGAGACGGGAGATGGAGGGGGAGAGAGAGAGAGATGAGAGATGCAGAGGGGAGAGAGAGGGAGATGGGTGATGCAGGGGGGAGAGAGAGAGATGGGAGATGCAGCGGGGAGAGAGTTGAGCGATGCAGGGGGGAGAGAGAGATGGGTGATGCAAGGGGGTGAGAGAGAGATGGGAGATGCAGAGGAGAGAGAGAGATGGGAGATGCAGGAGAGAGAAAGAGAGATGGGAGATGCCTTGGGGAGAGAGATGGGAGATTCAGGGGGGAGAGATGAGAAGGGTGATGTAGGGGTTGGGGAGAGAGAGAGATGATAGATGCAGGGGGATAGAGATGGGAGATGCAGGGGGGAGAGAGAGATGGTGGAGATGCCGGGGGGGAGAGAGATGGGAGATGCAGGGGGGGAGAGAGAGATGGGAGATGCAGTGGGGGGGAGAGAGAGATGGGAGATGCAGGTTGGGGAGAGAGAGAGATGGGAGATGCAGGGTGGGGAGAGAGAGAGATGGGAGATGCAGGGGGGAGAGAGATGGGAGATGCAGAGGGGGAGAGAGAGATGCAGGGGGAGAGAGAGATGGGAGATGCAGGGGGGGAGAGAGATGGGAGATTCAGGAGCGGCGAGAGAGATGGGAGATGCAAGGGGGAGAGAGTTGGGAGATGCAGGGGGGAGAGAGAGATGGGAGATGCAGGGGGGTGAGAGAGAGATGAGAGATGCAGCGGAGAGAGAGACATGGGGGATGCAGGGGGGGAGAGAGAAGGGAGATGCAGGGGGGGAGAGAGATGGGAGATGCAGTGGGGAGAGATGAGATGGGAGATGCAGGGGTGAGAGACATGGGAGATGCAGGGGGAGAGAGAGAGATATGCAGATGCAGCGGGGAGAGAGATGGGAGATGCAGGGGAGAGATGGGAGATGAAGGGGGGAGAGAGATGGTATATGCATGGGGGAGAGAGAGATGGGAGATGCAGGGGGGAGAGAGAGATGGGAGATGCAGGGGGGGAGAGAGATGGGAGATGCAGGGGGGAGAGAGATGGGAGATGCAGGGGGGAGAGAGAGATGGGAGATGCAGGGGGGGAGAGAGATGTGAGATGCAGGGGGAAGAGAGAGATGGGAGATGCCGGGGGGGAGAGAGAGATGGGAGATGCAGTGGGGGGGAGAGAGAGATGGGAGATGCAGGTGGAGAGAGAGAGAGAGAGAGAGAGATGGGAGATGCAGGGGGGAGAGAGATAGATGCAGGGGGGGAGAGAGAGAGATTCAGGGGGGGAGAGAGAGATGGAAGATGCAGGGGGGGATAGAGAGAGATGGGAGATTCAGGGGGGAGAGAGAGATGGGAGATGCAGGGGGGAGAGAGAGATGGGAGATGCAGGGGGGTGAGAGAGAGATGGGAGATGCAGGAGAGATAGAGAGATGGGAGATGCAGGGGGGAGAGAGAGATGGGAGATGCAGGGGGGAGAGATGGGAGATGAAGGGGGGAGACATAAGATGGGAGATGCAGGGGTTGGGGAGAGAGAGAGATGGGAGATGCAGGGGGAAAGACATGGGAGATGCAGGGGGAGAGAGAAATGGGAGATGCAGAGGGGGGAGAGAGAGAAATGGGAGATGCAGTGGGAGAGAGAGAGATGGGAGATGCAGGGGGAGAGAGATGGGAGATGCAGGTGGGACAGAGCGAGATGGGAGATGCAGGGGGGGAGAGATGGGAGATGCAGGGGGGGGATGGAAGATGCGGGGGATGGGAGATGCAGGGGGGGGGAAAGAGATGGGAGAAGCAGGGGGGGAGAGAGAGAGATGGGAGATGCAGGGGGGAGAGAGAGAGATGGGAGATGCAGGGGGGGGAGAGAGAGAGAGATTGGAGATGCAGGGGGGAAAGAGATGGGAGATGCAGGGGGGAGAGAGGGATGGGAGATGCACGGTGGGAGATAGAGATGGGAGATGCAGGGGGAGGGAGAGAGATGGGAGATGCAGGAGGGGAGAGAGAGATGGGAGATGCAGGGGGGGAAAGAGAGAGATGGGAGATGCAGGGAGGGAGAGAGAGAGATGGGAGATGCAGCCGGGAGAGAGAGAGATGGGAGGTGCAGAGGGGAGAGAGATGGGAGATGCAGAGGGGGGAGAGAGAGATGGGAGATGCAGAGGGGGGAGAGAGAGAGATGGGAGATGCAGGGGGAGAGAGAGAGATGGGAGATTCAGGGGGGGAGAGAGAGAGATGGGAGATGCAGGGGGGAGAGAGAGAGATGGGAGATGCAGGGGGGAGAGAGAGAGATGGGAGATGCAGGGGGGGAGAGAGAGATGGGAGATGCAGAGGGGAGAGAGATGTGAGATGCAGAGGGGGGAGAGAGAGAGATGGGAGCTGCAGAGGGGGGGGAGAGAGAGATGGGAGATGCAGGGGGAGAGAGAGAGAGATGGGAGATGCAGGTGGGAGAGAGATGGGAGATGCAAGGGGGACAGAGAGAGATGGGAGATGCAGGGGGGACAGAGAGCGATGGGAGATGCAGGGGGGGATGGGAGATGCGGGGGGATGGGAGATGCAGGGGGGGATGGGAGATGCAGGTGGGATGGGAGATGCGGGGGGATGGGAGATGCAGGTGGGGAGAGAGAGATGGGAGATGCAGGGGGGGAGAGAGAGAGAGATGGGAGATGCAGGGGGGGAGAGAGATGGGAGATGCAGGGGGGAGAGAGAGAGAGAGAGAGATGGGAGATGCAGGGGGGAGAGAGGTGGGAGATGCAGGGGGGGAGAGAGAGAGATGGGAGATGCAGGGGGGGAGAGAGAGAGATGGGAGATGCAGGGGGGGAGAGAGAGAGATGGGAGATGCAGGGGGGGAGAGAGAGATGGGAGATGCAGGGGGGAGAGAGAGATGGAAGATGCAGGGGGGAGAGAGAGATGGAAGATGCAGGGGGGGGAGAGAGATGGGAGATGCAGGGGGGAGAGAGAGAGATGGGAGATGCAGGGGGGAGAGAGAGAGATGGGAAATACAGGGGGAAAGAGATGGGAGATGCAGGGGGGAGAGAGAACGGAGATGCAGAGGGGGAAGAGAGAGAGATGGGAGATGTAGGGGGGAGAGAGAGATGGGAGATGCAGGGGGGAGAGAGAGATGGGAGATGCAGGGGGGGGAGAGAGGGGGGGGAGATGCAGGGGGGGACAGAGAGAGATGGGAGATGCAGGGGGGGAGAGAGAGATTGGAGATGCAGGGGGGAGAGAGATGGGAGATGCAGGGGGGGGAGAGAGGGGGGGGAGAGAGAGATGGGAGATGCAGGGGGGAGAGAGAGAGAGAGAGATGGGAGATGCAGGAGCGGAGAGAGAAATGGGAGATGCAGGTGGGAGAGAGATGGGAGATGCAGGGGGGAGAGAGATGGGAGATGCAGGGGGGGAGAGAGAGAGATGGAAGATGCAGGGGGAAGAGACAGAGATGGGAGATGGAGGGGGAGAGAGAGATGGGAGATGCAGGGGGGAGAGAGAGAGATGGGAGATGCAGAGGGGTGAGAGATGGGAGATGCAGAGGGGGGAGAGAGAGAGATGGGAGATGCAGAGGGGGGAGAGAGAGAGATGGGAGATGCAGGGTGAGAGAGAGAGATGGGAGATGCAGGGGGGAGAGAGAGATGGGAGATGCAGGGGGAGAGAGATGGGAGATGCAGGGGGGACAGAGAGAGATGGAAGATGCAGGGGGGGAGAGATGGGAGATGCAGGGGGGGATGGGAGAAGCAGGGGGGAGAGAGAGATGGGAGATGCAGGGGGGGAGAGAGAGAGATGGGAGATGCAGGGGGGAGAGATGGGAACTGCAGGGGGGGAGAGAGAGGGATGGGAGATGCACGGTGGGAGAGAGAGATGGGAGATGCGGGGGGAGAGAGATAGATTTGAGATGCAGGGGGGGAGAGAGAGATGGGAGATGCAGGGGGAGAGAGAGAGATGGGAGATGCAGAGGGGAGAGAGATGGGAGATGCAGAGGGGGGAGAGAGAGAGATGGGAGATGCAGAGGGGGGACAGAGAGAGATGGGAGATGCAGCCGGGAGAGAGAGAGATGGGAGATGAAGGGGGGAGAGAGAGAGATGGGAGATGCAGGGGGGGAGAGAGAGAGAGATGGGAGATGCAGAGGGGACAGAGATGGGAGATGCAGAGGGGGGAGAGAGAGAGATGGGAGATGCAGAGGGGGGAGAGAGAGAGAGATGGGAGATGCAGGGGGAGAGAGAGAGATGGGAGATGCAGGGGGGGGAGAAAGAGAGGTGGGAGATGCAGAGGGGGAGAGAGAGAGATGGGAGATGCAGGGGGGAGAGAGTGATGCAGATGCAGAGAGAGAGAGATGGGAGATGCAGGGGGGAGAGAGTGATGGGAGATGCAGGGGGGGAGAGAGAGAGATGGGAGATGCAGAAGGGAGAGAGATCGGAGATGCAGAGTGGGGAGAGAGATGGGAGATGCAGAGGGGGGGGAGAGAGAGATGGGAGATGCAGGGGGAGAGTGAGAGAGATGGGAGATGCAGGAGGGGAGAGAGATGGGAGATGCAGGGGGGGAGAGTGATGGGAGATGCAGGGGTACAGAGAGAGATGGGAGATGCAGGGGGGGATGGGAGATGCAGGGGGGATGGGAGATGCAGGGGGATGGGAGATGCAGGGGGGGAGAGAGAGATGGGAGATGCAGGGGGGGAGAGAGAGAGATGGGAGATGCAGGGGGGGAGAGAGAGAGATAGGAGATGCAGGGGGGAGAGAGAGAGATGGGAGATGCAGGGGGGAGAGATGGGAGATGCAGAGGGGAGAGAGAGAGAGATGGGAGATGCAGAGGGGAGGAGAGAGAGATGGGAGATGCAGGGGGAGAGTGAGAGAGATGGGAGATGCAGGGGGGGAGAGAGAGAGATGGGAGATGCAGGGGGGAGAGAGAGAGATGGGAGATGCAGGGGGGAGAGATGGGAGATGCAGGGGGGAGGGAGAGGGATTGGAGATGCAGGGGGAGAGATGGGAGATGCAGGGGGGAGAGAGAGGGATGGGAGATGCACGGTGGGAGAGAGATAGTAGATGCAGGGGGGAGAGAGAGAGATTGGAGATGCAGGGGGGGAGAGATGTGAGATCCTGGGGGGGTGGGAGATGCGGGGGGGGGGTGGGAGATGCAGGGGGGGGGAGAGAGAGAGAGATGGGAGATTCAGGTGGGGAGAGAGAGAGATGGGAGATGCAGGGGGGAGAGAGATGGGAGATGCAGAGGGGGGAGTGAGAGATGGGAGATGCAGGGGGAGATAGAGAGATGGGAGATGCAGGGGGTGAGAGAGATGGGACATGCAGGCGGAGAGAGAGAGATGGGAGATGCAGGGGGGAGAGATGGGAGATGCAGGGGGGTGGGAGATGCGGGGGGATGGGAGATGCAGGGGGGGGTGGGAGAGATGGGAGATGCAGGGGGGGGAGAGAGAGATGGGAGATGCTGGGGGGGAGAGAGAGATATGGGAGATGCAGGGGGGAGAGAGAGAGATGGGAGATGCAGGAGGGGAGAGAGAGAGATGGGAGATGCAGGGGGGAGAGAGAGAGATGGGAGATGCAGTGGGAGAGAGAGAGAGCGATGGGAGATGCAGGGGGGGAGAGAGAGATGGGAGATGCAGGGGGAGAGAGAGAGATGGGAGATCCAGGGGGGAGAGAGAGAGATGGGAGATGCAGGGGGGAGAGAGAGAGATGGGACATCCAGGGGGGAGAGAGAGAGATGGGAGATGCAGGGGGGAGAGAGAGAGATGGGAGATGCAGGGGGAGAGAGAGAGATGGGAGATGCAAGGGGGAGTGAGAGATAGGAGATGCAGGGGGGAGAAAGGGAGATTGGAGACGCAGGGGGTAGAGAGAGATGGGAGATGCAGGGGGGTGTGAGAGATGGGAGATGCAGGGGGGGAGAGAGAGAGAGTTGGGAGATGCAGGGAGGATAGAGAGAGATGGGAGATGCAGGGGGGGAGAGATGGGAGATGCAGGGGGATGGGAGATGCAGGGGGGGGAGAGAGAGAGATGGGAGATGCAGGGGGGAGAGAGAGAAATGGGAGATGCAGGGGGGAGAGAGATGGGAGATGCAGATGGGGAGAGAGAGAGATGGGAGATGCAGGGGGGAGAGAGAGAAATGGGAGATGCAGGGGGGAGAGAGATGGGAGATGCAGGGGGGAGAGAGAAATGGGAGATGCAGGGGGGAGAGAGAGATGGGAGATGAAGGTGGGAGAGCGAGAGATTGGAGATGCAGGGGGAGAAGAGAGAGAGAGGGGAGATGCAGGAGGGAGAGAGAGAGATAGGAGATGCAGGGGGAGAGAGAGAGAGATGGCAGATGCAGGGGGAGGAGAGAGAGAGACGGGAGATGGAGGGGGAGAGAGAGAGAGACGGAAGATGGAGGGGGAGAGAGAGAGAGATGAGAGATGCAGAGTGGAGAGAGAGGGAGATGGGTGATGCAGGGGGGAGAGAGAGAGATGGGAGATGCAGCGGGGAGAGAGTTGAGCGATGCAGGGGGAGAGAGAGATGGGAGATGCAGGGGGGTGAGAGAGAGATGGGAGATGCAGAGGAGAGAGAGAGATGGGAGATGCAGGAGAGAGAAAGAGTGATGGGAGATGCCGTGGGGAGAGAGATGGGAGATTCAGGGGGAAGAGATGAGAAGGGAGATGTAGGGGTTGGGGAGAGAGAGAGATGATAGATGTAGGGGGAGAGAGATGGGAGATGTAGGGGGAGAGATATGGGAGATGCAGGGGGGAGAGAGAGATGGTGGAGATGCCTGGGGGGAGAGAGATGGGAGATGCAGGGGGGGAGAGAGAGATGGGAGATGCAGTGGGGGGGGAGAGAGAGATGGGAGATGCAGGGGGGGGAGAGAGAGAGATGGGAGATGCAGGGGGGGGAGAGAGAGAGATGGGAGATGCAGGGGGGAGAGAGATGGGAGATGCAGAGTGGGAGAGAGAGATGCAGGGGGAGAGAGAGATGGGAGATGCAGGGGGGGAGAGAGATGGGAGATTCAGGAGCGGCGAGAGAGATGGGAGTTGCAAGGGGGAGAGAGAGAGATGGGAGATCCAGGGGGGAGAGAGAGAGATGGGAGATGCAGGGGGGAGAGAGAGAGATGGGACATCCAGGGGGGAGAGAGAGAGATGGGAGATGCAGGGGGGAGAGAGAGAGATGGGAGATGCAGGGGGAGAGAGAGAGATGGGAGATGCAAGGGGGAGTGAGAGATAGGAGATGCAGGGGGGAGAAAGGGAGATTGGAGACGCAGGGGGTAGAGAGAGAGATGGGAGATGCAGGGGGGTGAGAGAGATGGGAGATGCAGGGGGGGAGAGAGAGAGAGTTGGGAGATGCAGGGAGGATAGAGAGAGATGGGAGATGCCGGGGGGGAGAGATGGGAGATGCAGGGGGATGGGAGATGCAGGGGGGGAGAGAGAGAGATGGGAGATGCAGGGGGGAGAGAGATGGGAGATGCAGATGGGGAGAGAGAGAGATGGGAGATGCAGGGGGGAGAAAGAGAAATGGGAGATGCAGGGGGGAGAGAGATGGGAGATGCAGGGGGGAGAGAGAAATGGGAGATGCAGGGGGGAGAGAGAGATGGGAGATGCAGGGGGAGAGAGAGAGATGGGAGATCCAGGGGGGAGAGAGAGAGATGGGAGATGCAGGGGGGAGAGAGAGAGATGGGACATCCAGGGGGGAGAGAGAGAGATGGGAGATGCAGGGGGGAGAGAGAGAGATGGATAGGAGATGCAGGGGGGAGAAAGGGAGATTGGAGACGCAGGGGGTAGAGAGAGATGGGAGATGCAGGGGGGTGAGAGAGATGGGAGATGCAGGGGGGGAGAGAGAGAGAGTTGGGAGATGCAGGGAGGATAGAGAGAGATGGGAGATGCAGGGGGGGAGAGATGGGAGATGCAGGGGGATGGGAGATGCAGGGGGGGGGAGAGAGAGAGATGGGAGATGCAGGGGGGAGAGAGATGGGAGATGCAGATGGGGAGAGAGAGAGATGGGAGATGCAGGGGGGAGAGAGAGAAATGGGAGATGCAGGGGGGAGAGAGATGGGAGATGCAGGGGGGAGAGAGAAATGGGAGATGCAGGGGGGAGAGAGAGATGGGAGATGCAGGGGGAGAGAGAGAGATGGGAGATCCAGGGGGGAGAGAGAGAGATGGGAGATGCAGGGGGGAGAGAGAGAGATGGGACATCCAGGGGGGAGAGAGAGAGATGGGAAATGCAGGGGGGAGAGAGAGAGATGGGAGATGCAAGGGGAGAGAGAGAGATGGGAGATGCAAGGGGGAGTGAGAGATAGGAGATGCAGGGGGGGAGAAAGGGAGATTGGAGACGCAGGGGGTAGAGAGAGATGGGAGATGCAGGGGGGTGAGAGAGATGGGAGATGCAGGGGGGAGAGAGAGAGAGTTGGGAGATGCAGGGGGGTGAGAGAGATGGGAGATGCAGGGGGGAGAGAGAGAGAGTTGGGAGATGCAGGGAGGATAGAGAGAGATGGGAGATGCAGGGGGGGAGAGATGGGAGATGCAGGGGGATGGGAGATGCAGGGGGGGGAGAGAGAGAGATGGGAGATGCAGGGGGGAGAGAGAGAAATGGGAGATGCAGGGGGGAGAGAGATGGGAGATGCAGATGGGGAGAGAGAGAGATGGGAGATGCAGGGGGGAGAGAGAGAAATGGGAGATGCAGGGGGGAGAGAGATGGGAGATGCAGGGGGGAGAGAGAAATGGGAGATGCAGGGGGGAGAGAGAGATGGGAGATGAAGGTGGGAGAGCGAGAGATTGGAGATGCAGGGGGAGAAGAGAGAGAGAGGGGAGATGCAGGAGGGAGAGAGAGAGATAGGAGATGCAGGGGGAGAGAGAGAGAGATGGCAGATGCAGGGGGAGGAGAGAGAGAGACGGGAGATGGAGGGGGAGAGAGAGAGAGACGGAAGATGGAGGGGGAGAGAGAGAGAAATGAGAGATGCAGAGGGGAGAGAGAGGGAGATGGGTGATGCAGGGGGGAGAGAGAGAGATGGGAGATGCAGCGGGGAGAGAGTTGAGCGATGCAGGGGGAGAGAGAGATGGGAGATGCAGGGGGGTGAGAGAGAGATGGGAGATGCAGAGGAGAGAGAGATGGGAGATGCAGGAGAGAGAAAGAGTGATGGGAGATGCCGTGGGGAGAGAGATGGGAGATTCAGGGGGAAGAGATGAGAAGGGAGATGTAGGGGTTGGGGAGAGAGAGAGATGATAGATGTAGGGGGAGAGAGATGGGAGATGCAGGGGGGAGAGAGAGATGGTGGAGATGCCGGGGGGGAGAGAGATGGGAGATGCAGGGGGGGAGAGAGAGATGGGAGATGCAGTGGGGGGGGAGAGAGAGATGGGAGATGCAGGGGGGGGAGAGAGAGAGATGGGAGATGCAGGGGGGGGGGAGAGAGAGAGATGGGAGATGCAGGGGGGATAGAGATGGGAGATGCAGAGTGGGAGAGAGAGATGCAGGGGGAGAGAGAGATGGGAGATGCAGGGGGGGAGAGAGATGGGAGATTCAGGTGCGGCGAGAGAGATGGGAGTTGCAAGGGGGAGAGAGTTGGGAGATGCAGGGGGGAGAGAGAGATGGGAGATGCAGGGGGGTGAGAGAGAGATGAGAGATGCAGGGGAGAGAGAGAGATGGGAGATGCAGGGGGGAGAGAGAAGGGAGAAGCAGGGGGGAGAGAGATGGGAGATGCAGGGGGAGAGATGAGATGGGAGATGCAGAGGGGGGGAGAGAGAGATGGGAGATGCAGGGGGAGAGTGAGAGAGATGGGAGATGCAGGGGTGGAGAGAGATGGGAGAGGCAGGGGGGGAGAGAGATGGGAGATGCAGGGGGGACAGAGAGAGATGGGAGATGCAGGGGGGATGGGAGATGCGGTGGGATGGGAGATGCAGGGGGGATGGGAGATGCAGGGGGGGATGGGAGATGCAGGGGGATGGGAGATGCAGGGGGGGAGAGAGAGATGGGAGATGCAGGGGGGGAGAGAGAGAGATGGGAGATGCAGGGGGGGAGAGAGAGAGATGGGAGATGCAGGGGGGAGAGATGGGAGATGCAGAGGGGGGAGTGAGAGATGGGAGATGCAGGGGGAGATAGAGAGATGGGAGATGCAGGGGTGAGAGAGATGGGACATGCAGGCGGAGAGAGAGAAAGAGAGAGATGGGAGATGCAGGGGGGAGAGAGAGATGGGAGATGCAGGGGGGAGAGAGAGATGGGAGATTAAGGGGGGAGAGCGAGAGATTGGAGATGCAGGGGGAGAAGAGAGAGAGAGGGGAGATGCAGGAGGGAGAGAGAGAGATAGGAAATTCAGGGGGAGAGAGAGAGAGATGGCAGATGCAGGGGGAGGAGAGAGAGAGACGGGAGATGGAGGGGGAGAGAGAGAGAGACGGGAGATGGAGGGGGAGAGAGAGAGAGATGAGAGATGCAGAGGGGAGAGAGAGGGAGATGGGTGATGCAGGGGGGAGAGAGAGAGATGGGAGATGCAGCGGGGAGAGAGTTGAGCGATGCAGGGGGGAGAGAGAGATGGGTGATGCAAGGGGGTGAGAGAGAGATGGGAGATGCAGAGGAGAGAGAGAGATGGGAGATGCAGGAGAGAGAAAGAGAGATGGGAGATGCCTTGGGGAGAGAGATGGGAGATTCAGGGGGGAGAGAAGGGTGATGTAGGGGTTGGGGAGAGAGAGAGATGATAGATGCAGGGGGATAGAGATGGGAGATGCAGGGGGGAGAGAGAGATGGTGGAGATGCCGGGGGGGAGAGAGATGGGAGATGCAGGGGGGGAGAGAGAGATGGGAGATGCAGTGGGGGGGAGAGAGAGATGGGAGATGCAGGTTGGGGAGAGAGAGAGATGGGAGATGCAGGGTGGGGAGAGAGAGAGATGGGAGATGCAGGGGGGAGAGAGATGGGAGATGCAGAGGGGGAGAGAGAGATGCAGGGGGAGAGAGAGATGGGAGATGCAGGGGGGGAGAGAGATGGGAGATTCAGGAGCGGCGAGAGAGATGGGAGATGCAAGGGGGAGAGAGTTGGGAGATGCAGGGGGGAGAGAGAGATGGGAGATGCAGGGGGGTGAGAGAGAGATGAGAGATGCAGGGGAGAGAGAGACATGGGGGATGCAGGGGGGGAGAGAGAAGGGAGATGCAGGGGGGGAGAGAGATGGGAGATGCAGTGGGGAGAGATGAGATGGGAGATGCAGGGGTGAGAGACATGGGAGATGCAGGGGGAGAGAGAGAGATATGCAGATGCAGCGGGGAGAGAGATGAGAGATGCAGGGGAGAGATGGGAGATGAAGGGGGGAGAGAGATGGTATATGCATGGGGGAGAGAGAGATGGGAGATGCAGGGGGGAGAGAGAGATGGGAGATGCAGGGGGGGAGAGAGATGGGAGATGCAGGGGGGAGAGAGATGGGAGATGCAGGGGGGAGAGAGAGATGGGAGATGCAGGGGGGGAGAGAGATGTGAGATGCAGGGGGAAGAGAGAGATGGGAGATGCCGGGGGGGAGAGAGAGATGGGAGATGCAGTGGGGGGGAGAGAGAGATGGGAGATGCAGGTGGAGAGAGAGAGAGAGAGAGATGGGAGATGCAGGGGGGAGAGAGATAGATGCAGGGGGGGAGAGAGAGAGATTCAGGGGGGGAGAGAGAGATGGAAGATGCAGGGGGGGATAGAGAGAGATGGGAGATTCAGGGGGGAGAGAGAGATGGGAGATGCAGGGGGGAGAGAGAGATGGGAGATGCAGGGGGGTGAGAGAGAGATGGGAGATGCAGGAGAGATAGAGAGATGGGAGATGCAGGGGGGAGAGAGAGATGGGAGATGCAGGGGGGAGAGATGGGAGATGAAGGGGGGAGACATAAGATGGGAGATGCAGGGGTTGGGGAGAGAGAGAGATGGGAGATGCAGGGGGAAAGACATGGGAGATGCAGGGGGAGAGAGAAATGGGAGATGCAGAGGGGGGAGAGAGAGAAATGGGAGATGCAGTGGGAGAGAGAGAGATGGGAGATGCAGGGGGAGAGAGATGGGAGATGCAGGTGGGACAGAGCGAGATGGGAGATGCAGGGGGGGAGAGATGGGAGATGCAGGGGGGGGATGGAAGATGCGGGGGATGGGAGATGCAGGGGGGGGGAAAGAGATGGGAGAAGCAGGGGGGGAGAGAGAGAGATGGGAGATGCAGGGGGGAGAGAGAGAGATGGGAGATGCAGGGGGGGGAGAGAGAGAGAGATTGGAGATGCAGGGGGGGGAGAGATGGGAGATGCAGGGTGGAGAGAGGGATGGGAGATGCACGGTGGGAGATAGAGATGGGAGATGCAGGGGGAGGGAGAGAGATGGGAGATGCAGGAGGGGAGAGAGAGATGGGAGATGCAGGGGGGGGAAAGAGAGAGATGGGAGATGCAGGGAGGGAGAGAGAGAGATGGGAGATGCAGCCGGGAGAGAGAGAGATGGGAGATGAAGGGGGGAGAAGAGAGAGAGATGGGAGATGCAGGGGGGGAGAGAGATGGGAGGTGCAGAGGGGAGAGAGATGGGAGATGCAGAGGGGGGAGAGAGAGAGATGGGAGATGCAGAGGGGGGAGAGAGAGAGATGGGAGATGCAGGGGGAGAGAGAGAGATGGGAGATTCAGGGGGGGAGAGAGAGAGATGGGAGATGCAGGGGGGAGAGAGAGAGATGGGAGATGCAGGGGGGAGAGAGAGAGATGGGAGATGCAGGGGGGGAGAGAGAGATGGAGATGCAGAGGGGAGAGAGATGTGAGATGCAGAGGGGGGAGAGAGAGAGATGGGAGCTGCAGAGGGGGGGGAGAGAGAGATGGGAGATGCAGGGGGAGAGAGAGAGAGATGGGAGATGCAGGTGGGAGAGAGATGGGAGATGCAGGGGGGACAGAGAGAGATGGGAGATGCAGGGGGGACAGAGAGCGATGGGAGATGCAGGGGGGGATGGGAGATGCGGGGGGATGGGAGATGCAGGGGGGGATGGGAGATGCAGGTGGGATGGGAGATGCGGGGGGATGGGAGATGCAGGTGGGGAGAGAGAGATGGGAGATGCAGGGGGGGAGAGAGAGAGAGATGGGAGATGCAGGGGGGGAGAGAGAGATGGGAGATGCAGGGGGGAGAGAGAGAGAGAGAGAGAGAGAGATGGGAGATGCAGGGGGGAGAGAGGTGGGAGATGCAGGGGGGGAGAGAGAGAGATGAGAGATGCAGGGGGGGAGAGAGAGAGATGGGAGATGCAGGGGGGGAGAGAGAGAGATGGGAGATGCAGGGGGGGAGAGAGAGATGGGAGATGCAGGGGGGAGAGAGAGATGGAAGATGCAGGGGGGAGAGAGAGATGGAAGATGCAGGGGGGGGAGAGAGATGGGAGATGCAGGGGGGAGAGAGAGAGATGGGAGATGCAGGGGGGGAGAGAGAGATGGGAGATGCAGGGGGGAGAGAGAGATGGAAGATGCAGGGGGGAGAGAGAGATGGAAGATGCAGGGGGGGGAAAGAGATGGGAGATGCAGGGGGGAGAGAGAACGGAGATGCAGAGGGGGAAGAGAGAGAGATGGGAGATGTAGGGGGGAGAGAGAGATGGGAGATGCAGGGGGGAGAGAGAGAGATGGAAGATGCAGGGGGGGAGAGATGGGAGATGCAGGGGGGGATGGGAGAAGCAGGGGGGAGAGAGAGATGGGAGATGCAGGGGGGGGAGAGAGAGAGATGGGAGATGCAGGGGGGAGAGATGGGAACTGCAGGGGGGAGAGAGAGGGATGGGAGATGCACGGTGGGAGAGAGAGATGGGAGATGCGGGGGGAGAGAGAGAGATGGGAGATGCAGGGGGGGAGAGAGAGATGGGAGATGCAGGGGGAGAGAGAGAGATGGGAGATGCAGAGGGGAGAGAGATGGGAGATGCAGAGGGGGGAGAGAGAGAGATGGGAGATGCAGAGGGGGGACAGAGAGAGATGGGAGATGCAGCCGGGAGAGAGAGAGATGGGAGATGAAGGGGGGAGAGAGAGAGATGGGAGATGCAGGAGCGGAGAGAGAAATGGGAGATGCAGGTGGGAGAGAGATGGGAGATGCAGGGGGGAGAGAGATGGGAGATGCAGGGGGGGAGAGAGAGAGATGGAAGATGCAGGGGGAAGAGACAGAGATGGGAGATGCAGGGGGAGAGAGAGATGGGAGATGCAGGGGGGAGAGAGAGAGATGGGAGATGCAGAGGGGTGAGAGATGGGAGATGCAGAGGGGGGAGAGAGAGAGATGGGAGATGCAGAGGGGGGAGAGAGAGAGATGGGAGATGCAGGGTGAGAGAGAGAGATGGGAGATGCAGGGGGGAGAGAGAGATGGGAGATGCAGGGGGAGAGAGATGGGAGATGCAGGGGGGACAGAGAGAGATGGAAGATGCAGGGGGGGAGAGATGGGAGATGCAGGGGGGGATGGGAGAAGCAGGGGGGAGAGAGAGATGGGAGATGCAGGGGGGGGAGAGAGAGAGATGGGAGATGCAGGGGGGAGAGATGGGAACTGCAGGGGGGAGAGAGAGGGATGGGAGATGCACGGTGGGAGAGAGAGATGGGAGATGCGGGGGGAGAGAGAGAGATGGGAGATGCAGGGGGGGAGAGAGAGATGGGAGATGCAGGGGGAGAGAGAGAGATGGGAGATGCAGAGGGGAGAGAGATGGGAGATGCAGAGGGGGGAGAGAGAGAGATGGGAGATGCAGAGGGGGGACAGAGAGAGATGGGAGATGCAGCCGGGAGAGAGAGAGATGGGAGATGAAGGGGGGAGAGAGAGAGATGGGAGATGCAGGGGGGGAGAGAGAGAGAGTTGGGAGATGCAGAGGGGACAGAGATGGGAGATGCAGAGGGGGGAGAGAGAGAGATGGGAGATGCAGAGGGGGGAGAGAGAGAGAGATGGGAGATGCAGGGGGAGAGAGAGAGATGGGAGATGCAGGGGGGGAGAAAGAGAGGTGGGAGATGCAGAGGGGGAGAGAGAGAGATGGGAGATGCAGGGGGAGAGAGTGATGGGAGATGCAGGGGGGAGAGAGTGATGGGAGATGCAGGGGGGGAGAGAGAGAGATGGGAGATGCAGAAGGGAGAGAGATCGGAGATGCAGAGTGGGGAGAGAGATGGGAGATGCAGAGGGGGGGGAGAGAGAGATGGGAGATGCAGGGGGAAAGTGAGAGAGATGGGAGATGCAGGAGGGGAGAGAAATGGGAGATGCAGGGGGGGAGAGTGATGGGAGATGCAGGGGGGACAGAGAGAGATGGGAGATGCAGGGGGGGATGGGAGATGCAGGGGGGATGGGAGATGCAGGGGGATGGGAGATGCAGGGGGGGAGAGAGAGATGGGAGATGCAGGGGGGAGAGAGAGAGATGGGAGATGCAGGGGGGGAGAGAGAGAGATAGGAGATGCAGGGGGGAGAGAGAGAGATGGGAGATGCAGGGGGGAGAGATGGGAGATGCAGGGGGGAGGGAGAGGGATGGGAGATGCAGGGGGAGAGATGGGAGATGCAGGGGGGAGAGAGAGGGATGGGAGATGCACGGTGGGAGAGAGATGGGAGATGCAGGGGGGCGAGAGAGAGATGGGAGATGCAGGGGGGGAGAGAGAGATAGAGGGGGGAGAGAGAGATGGGAGATTCAGGTGGGGAGAGAGAGAGATGGGAGATGCAGGGGGGGAGAGATGGGAGATGCAGAGGGGGGAGTGAGAGATGGGAGATGCAGGGGGAGATAGAAAGATGGGAGATGCAGGGGGTGAGAGAGATGGGACATGCAGGCGGAGAGAGAGAGAGTGATGGGAGATGCAGGGGGGGAGAGATGGGAGATGCAGGGGGGTGAGAGATGCGGGGGGATGGGAGATGCAGGGGGGGTGGGAGAGATGGGAGATGCAGGGGGGGGGAGAGAGAGATAGGAGATGCTGGGGGGGAGAGAGAGATATGGGAGATGTAGGGGGGAGAGAGAGAGATGGGAGATGCAGGAAGGGAGAGAGAGACAGATGGGAGATGCAGGGGGGGAGAGAGAGAGATGGGAGATGCAGGGGGGAGAGAGAGAGATGCAAGGGGGAGAGAGAGAAGGGAGATGCAGGGAGGAGAGAGAGAGATGGGAGATGCAGGGGGAGAGAGAGAGAGCGATGGGAGATGCAGGGGGGAGAGAGGGGAGAGAGAGATGGGAGATGCAGGGGGAGAGAGAGATAGAGATGGGAGATCCAGGGGGGAGAGAGAGAGATGGGAGATGCAGGGAGGAGAGAGAGAGATGGGAGATCCAGGGGGGAGAGAGAGAGATGGGAGATGCAGGGGGAAGAGAGAGAGATGGGAGATGCAGGTGGGAGAGAGAGATGGGAGATGCAGGGGGGAGAGAGAGAGATGGGAGATGCAGGGGGGAGAGAGAGATAGGAGATGCAGGGGGAGAGAGAGAGAGATGGCAGATACAGGGGGAGGAGAGAGAGAGACGGGAGATGGAGGGAGAGAGAGAGAGAGACGGGAGATGGAGGGGGAGAGAGAGAGAGATGAGAGATGCAGAGGGGAGAGAGAGGGAGATGGGTGATGCAGGGGGGAGAGAGAGAGATGGGAGATGCAGCGGGGAGAGAGTTGAGCGATGCAGGGGGGAGAGAGAGATGGGTGATGCAGGGGGGTGAGAGAGAGATGGGAGATGCAGAGGAGAGAGAGAGATGGGAGATGCAGGAGAGAGAAAGAGAGATGGGAGATGCCTTGGGGAGAGAGATGGGAGATTCAGGGGGGAGAGATGAGAAGGGAGATGTAGGGGTTGGGGAGAGAGAGAGATGATAGATGCAGTGGGATAGAGATGGGAGATGCAGGGGGGAGAGAGAGATGGTGGAGATGCAGGGGGGGAGAGAGAGATGGGAGATGCAGTGGGGGGGAGAGAGAGATGGGAGATGCAGGTTGGGGAGAGAGAGAGATGGGAGATGCAGGGGGGGAGAGAGAGAGATGGGAGATGCAGGGGGGGAGAGAGAGAGATGGGAGATGCAGGGGGGAGAGAGAGAGATGGGAGATGCAGGGGGGGAGAGAGAGAGATGCAGGGGGGGGAGAGATGGGAGATGCAGGGGGAGAGATGGGAGATGAAGGGGGGAGAGAGATGGGATATGCAGGGGGGAGAGAGAGATGGGAGATGCAGGGGGGAGAGAAGGGATGGGAGATGCAGGGGTTGGGGAGAGAGAGAGATGGTAGATGCAGGGGGGAGAGAAATGGGAGATGCAGGGGGGAGAGAGAGATGGGAGATGCAGGGGGGGAGAGAGATGTGAGATGCAGGGGGGAGAGAGAGATGGGAGATGCCGGGGGGGAGAGAGAAATGGGAGATGCAGTGGGGGGGAGAGAGAGATGGGAGATGCAGGTGGAGAGAGAGAGATGGGAGATGCAGGGGGGATAGAGATAGATGCAGGGGGGGAGAGAGAGAGATTCAAGGGGGGAGAGAGAGATGGAAGATGCAGGGGGGGATAGAGAGAGATGGGAGATTCAGGGGGGAGAGAGAGATGGGAGATGCAGGGGGGAGAGATAGATGGGAGATGCAGGGGGGTGAGAGAGAGATGGGAGATGCAGGAGAGATAGAGAGATGGGAGATGCAGGGGGGGAGAGAGAGATAGGAGATACAGGGGGGAGAGATGGGAGATGAAGGGGGGAGACATAAGATGGGAGATGCAGGGGTTGGGAAGAGAGAGAGATGGGAGATGCAGAGGGGGGAGAGAGAGAGATGGGAGATGCAGAGGGGGAGAGATAGAGATGGAAGATGCAGGGGGAGAGAGAGAGATGGGAGATGCAGGGGGAGAGAGATGGGAGATGCAGGTGGGACAGAGCGAGATGGGAGATGCAGGGGGGGAGAGATGGGAGATGCAGGGGGGGAGAGAGAGAGATGGGAGATGCAGGGGGGAGAGAGAGAGATGCAAGGGGGAGAGAGAGAAGGGAGATGCAGGGAGGAGAGAGAGAGATGGGAGATGCAGGGGGAGAGAGAGAGAGCGATGGGAGATGCAGGGGGGGAGAGAGAGATGGGAGATGCAGGGGGAGAGAGAGAGAGAGATGGGAGATCCAGGGGGGAGAGAGAGAGATGGGAGATGCAGGGAGGAGAGAGAGAGATGGGAGATCCAGGGGGGAGAGAGAGAGAGATGGGAGATGCAGGGGGAAGAGAGAGAGATGGGAGATGCAGGTGGGAGAGAGAGATGGGAGATGCAGGGGGGAGAGAGAGAGATGGGAGATGCAGGGGGGAGAGAGAGAGATAGGAGATGCGGGGGGAGAGAGAGAGAGATGGCAGATGCAGGGGGAGGAGAGAGAGAGACGGGAGATGGAGGGAGAGAGAGAGAGAGAGAGATGGGAGATGGAGGGGGAGAGAGAGAGAGATGAGAGATGCAGAGGGGAGAGAGAGTGAGATGGGTGATGCAGGGGGGAGAGAGAGAGATGGGAGATGCAGCGGGGAGAGAGTTGAGCGATGCAGGGGGGAGAGAGAGATGGGTGATGCAGGGGGGTGAGAGAGAGAAGGGAGATGCAGAGGAGAGAGAGAGATGGGAGATGCAGGAGAGAGAAAGAGAGATGGGAGATGCCTTGGGGAGAGAGATGGGAGATTCAGGGGGGAGAGTTGAGAAGGGAGATGTAGGGGTTGGGGAGAGAGAGAGATGATTGATGCAGTGGGATAGAGATGGGAGATGCAGGGGGGAGAGAGAGATGGTGGAGATGCCAGGGGGGAGAGAGATGGGAGATGCAGGGGGGGAGAGAGAGATGGGAGATGCAGTGGGGGGGAGAGAGAGATGGGAGATGCAGGTTGGGGAGAGAGAGAGATGGGAGATGCAGGGGGGGGAGAGAGAGTGATGGGAGATGCAGGGGGGAGAGAGATGGGAGATGCAGAGGGGGAGAGTTGGGAGATGCAGGGGGAGAGAGAGATGGGAGATGCAGGGGGGGAGAGAGATGGGAGATTCAGGAGCGGCGAGAGAGATGGGAGATGCAAGGGGGAGAGATTTGGGAGATGCAGGGGGGAGAGAGAGATGGGAGATGCAGGGGGGTGAGAGAGAGATGAGAGATACAGGGGAGAGAGAGAGATGGGAGATGCAGTGGGGGAGAGAGAAGGGAGATGCAGGGGGGGAGAGAGATGGGAGATGCAGGGGGGAGAGATGAGATGGGAGATGCAGGGGTGAGAGACATGGGAGATGCAGGGGGAGAGAGAGAGATGGGAGATGCAGCGGAGAGAGAGATGGGAGATGCAGGGGGAGAGATGGGAGATGAAGGGGGGAGAGAGATGGGATATGCAGGGGGGAGAGAGAGATGGGAGATGCAGGGGGGAGAGAAGAGATGGGCGATGCAGGGGTTGGGGAGAGAGAGAGATGGTAGATGCAGGGGGGAGAGAGAATGGAGATGCAGGGGGGAGAGAGAGATGTGAGATGCAGGGGGGAGAGAGAGATGGGAGATGCCGGGGGGGAGAGAGAGATGGGAGATGCAGTGGGGGGGAGAGAGAGATGGGAGATGCAGGTGGAGAGAGAGAGAGAGATG
>NW_027454894.1:0-5000 GCF_040206685.1 Ascaphus truei
TTCCAGCAAAGAAAGGCCAGCAGCCGAAACATTGTAGTCTGTGGCACAATAAATTATCTTTTTTTATTCAAATCCGTGTGCCCTTTCCCTTCGGTAAAAGTATCACTACTTATTGTTTTTTTTTTGGTGTGCAGCAAATCCCCATCATTTTTGCGTTCTCTTGCTCTGCCCCAATCTGACACACCACCTTGCTCTCTCACCCCCCTCTTAGACTCCCCCGTCACCCTTTCCTTCCTCAAAGGTTGTCCTTTAATCAGATCTTACCCAAATTGTCTCCATCTCCCTTGGAAATGTTCTGTCTTTAAGCTGTGCGGCTCCTCTTGATCCGAACTTTCTTAGCTGACCCCTTTAGGTTTCGGCTCCGAGGGTCTAAAAAATAAGCGACTCCGAAAAGATGTGAAATATGCGCACGGGTCCTAATGGGGCACTGAGGGGGAGACTTAAATACTAGTAAATATAATCTACTGTGCTAACAAATATAATCTATTAACTAACAAATATAATTTATTAAACTAAGAAATATAATTTATTAAACTAACAAATATAACTTATTAAACTAAGAAATATAACTTATTAAACTAAGAAATATAATTTATTAAACTAAGAAATATAACTTATTAAACTAAGAAATATAATTTATTAAACTAAGAAATATAACTTATTAAACTAAGAAATATAACTTATTAAACTTAGAAATATAATCTATTAAACTAAATAAATATCTATTAAACTAAATAAATATCTATTCAACTAAATAAATATAATCTATTTAAAAACAATACAATAAAAAGCTGGAGAAATGATACGTCAACCAAGCCACAGATGTGATGCCAATGAGCGTTGAACTCCTTGCAGATCCACCGTCAGCTGGTTGTGGCAGAAAGTGGTGACATACAGTAGAACAGAGTGGTTGAGCTGTAACCACGGCAGTCAGGTCAGAAATCAACACAATATTTTTTGAAATTTAGAATGAGAATGTTCAGTATGTCACATTCTGGGCTCAGACTCTGAGCCCTGTCACATGTTAGCAGCTTGTGATAATAGAAAGTATCCATATACTGGGATGTGATAAGAAACATGAAGGTCATTTTATACTGGGTCCCATAACCTGCTTAATATGAAGTATCATTTTACACTAATTAGTAGAGATGTTACATTTTGAAAAATAGCACTTCTGGCGACATTGTTCATTTTCTCTACAAATGATAAATGAAAAAGTTGGATAAAACGTTATATGTGTGTGTGCGCGCGCAATATATATATATAGAGGTATCAGTACCGTGTTAGCCGAGCTTCAATAATCAAAAAATAAATAGATGATACCGTTCTGTGGCTAACGAAATGCTTTTATTTGTGCGAGCTTACGAGATACACTGATCTCTTCTTACGGCGATGTTACAATGAATGAAGCAAGCAAAAGGTATACTTAAAAACAGTGTCTCTTGGAATGTTATCTGTGCTGGTCCTTCCCCCGGTGTGGATGTGTTTTATGCCTAGAGGTGTCAAAAGGTTCCTGAAAGCAAGTGATGAAAGAGTGTGTATGTGTATCAGTGTGAATGAAAATGAATGGAGAGCCCACAGTATATACAGTGCTTTACAAAAGGTGTGTGTGGAGTGGGAGTGGATATAAATGGTGTGGGTAGGTGTGGAAATGTGAGAGTTTGTAGCACAACTAAAAGTGTGTGGATACTTTGTGGTCCTTTTTTTGTGTATATGGATGGAAAAACAGTATTTGTATGTGTAAGAGACAGCAGTGTGTGCATACATATAGCACAGTATGTTAAATTACGCCGCGAGGTCATGTGACGTCACCCTCGTCAAATGCCGCTGCAGGTCACGTGACGCCGCATCAAGGTAAGGGGGGTGGCACGAGCACCAGCAGAGGGAAGGCAGGGGGGCGAGCTGCAAAAGTTTATGCTCCCCTGGTATAACCAATAAATAATAAAGCTGATATAGCAATTTGGTTGTGGCTAGAGAGAGATTATAATGGCAGTGAGAATTAGTGGTCAGAATTAATAACAGTGCAATTACTAAAAAGTAGCTGTAATAAAATAATAATAAACACTATGCCTAAACACAATAAAAGTCCAGAAACCTAGCTCTAATAGCTATGTTATAACTCAATTATAAAAGGATCCAATTCGGGCGTCCTCTGGAGCCCTGGCAGCTCTCTTCAGGGAAACAACCACCTCCTCGATAGATACCTAAACAAAAAAAAGAAGAGAAAGCGCCCGCTCCATGTGTAAATTCGGTTTAACAATTTCATTTCCTGGACAAGATAAAAATAGCAAACTCACAAACATCCGTTTGGTAAAAGCATTGTGTGAGACAAGCTCGGGCTCCGTGGTAATCCGGTGGTCAATCCGCAGCTCCAGACTTTGGACGATGACCGGGAAACTCGTTAGGCTGCGCCCCTCGCAGTGTGGTCCTCCAGCAATCTGTGGTATGTTGTGGTTCCACTGTAAATCCGGCGTCTCGTCTTGGTCGCGTACCAACTTCCCTTCCGGCGTCAGGACGTATAGTGTGGCAATAGCAACGAGAAGAAAGTACTGAGGTGGGGTTGGATCCCCCTCGGTTATTTCTTGTTTTATTAATAAACTAGCTGAGAGACCCGGCGTTGCCCGGGATGTAAATGCGTAATAGGTAGTATTATTTATAAATGGTGGAACAATAGGTGAGTATTTGTTGTAAAGGTTGGATAATAATGTTGAAAAGAAAGATGGAAGAAAATGTAATACGATGTTGTATAAAAATGGTTTATTGTAAACACACCACAGTACAATGTATATTTTGGTGACATAAGTGATGTGAAAATGTGAGGCGTGTGTCCTGCTAGGGTGTGAGCGTGTGTGAGGCGGCGGGTGGGTGTTCAGTACGGGTGGCGGGTGGGTAGTGAGTGCTGGCTGTGGGTCGGGGTCCTGCTAGGGTGTGAGGCGGCGGGTGTGTGGCGAGTGCGGGTGACAGCTGGTCAGTGATATTGTTGCGTAGGGGCAGGATGCGGCAGGTGTGTGGGGTGGGTGAGAGGCGGCGGGTGTGTGTCGAGTGTGGCGGGTGTCTGTTGAGTGTGTGTGGCGCAGGGGTGTGAGCGGTGGGCGGGTGAAAGGCAGAAGTGCGGGTGGGCGAAAGGCAGAGGCAGGAGGGCGGACGAAAGGCATTGAAGGAGGGGAGGTGAGGTCGGAGGGGTGGTGGGGGGTGGTGAGGGGAGGTGAAGGGGGGCGGAGGGGAGGTCGGAGGGGAGGTGAGGAGGATGGGTGGTGAGGGGGGGGGGTGGTGGGGGATGGTGAGGGGAGGTGAAGGGGGGGCGGAGGGGAGGTGAAGGAGGGGAGGTGAAGGCTGGGCGGAGGGGAGGTGAAGGGGGGGCGGAGGGGAGGTGAAGGGGGGGCGGAGGGGAGGTGAAGGGGGGGCGGAGGGGAGGTGACGGGGGGGCGGAGGGGAGGTGAAGGGGGGAGCGGAGGGGAGGTGAAGGGGTGGGCGGAGGGGAGGTGAAGGGGAAGGTGAAGGGGGGGCGGAGGGGAGGTGAAGGGGGGGGCGGAGGGGGTAGGTGGGAAGGGTGGAGGTGGGGGGCTGGGGGGGAGGACGGAGGTGAAGGGGGGTGAGCGTAGATGAAGGGGGGGTGGTAAGGGGGGGGAGGTGGTGGGAAGGGGGGGAGGTGGGAAGGGGGGGGGGAGGTGGTGGGGAGGTGGGAAGGGGGGGGGGAGGTGGTGGGGAGGTGGGAAGGGGGGGGGTGGGGGGGAGGTGGGAAGGGGGGGAGGTGGTGGGGAGGTGGGAAGGGGGGGGGAGGTGGTGGGAAGGGGGGGGGAGGTGGGAAGGTGGGAGGTTGTAAGGGGGGAGTGAAGGGAAGGTGAAGGGGGGTGAAGGTGGGGGTGAAGGTGGGGGTGGAGGGGGCGGTGAATGTGGGGGTGGAGGGGAGGTGAAGGTAGGGGTGGAGGGGAGGTGAAGTGGAGGTGGAGGGGAGGTGGAGGTGAGGTGAACGGGGGTGGAGGAGGGGAGGTGAAGGGGGGGAGGGGAGGTGAAGGGGAGGGGTGAAGGGGAGGTGAAGGGGGGGGGTGGAGGGGAGGTGAAGGGGGGGTGGAGGGGAGGTGAAGGGGGGGGGGTGGTGGAGGGGAGGTGAAGGGGGGAGAGGTGAAGGGGGGGGGGTGAAGGGGAGGTGAAGGGGGGGGGGTGGAGGGGAGGTGAAGGGGAGGTAAAGGGGGGGTGAAGTGGGGGGGGGTGGAGGGGAGGTGAAGGGGGGGGGTGGAGGGGAGGTGAGGGGGGGGGGTGGAGGGGAGGTGAAGGGGGGGGGGGGGGGGTGGAGGGGGGGTGAAGGGGGGGTGGAGGGGAGGTTAAGGGGGGGGTGGAGGGGAGGTTAAGGGGGGGTTGGAGGGGAGGTGAAGGGGGGTGGAGGGGGGGAGGGGGTGGAGGGGGGGAGGGGAGGGGGGAAGGGGAGGTGGAGGGGATGTGGAAGGGAGGGGAAGTGGAGTGAGGGGTGGGTGAGGGGAGGTGAAGGGCGCTCACTCACCCGTCCGGCCGTTCCCTCACCCGTCCGGCAGCTCCCACGTGGATCTGAGGCGGGAGGCAGCGTGTTGTGGCCGCTCCCCCGCTGTGTCCCTGGCGCGCGCTCCCTCACTCCGCTCCCCCGCTGACTGTAGCGGCGCCAGGGGGGTGGAGGGGAAGTGAGTGAGGGAAGGTGAAGGGGAGTGAGGGAAGGTGAAGGGGGGTGAGGGGAGGTGAAGGCCGCTCCCTCACCCGTCCGGCAGCTCCCTCACCCGTCCGGCAGCTCCCACGTGGAGGGGGGGGGTGTGAAAGCGCGGGAAACAGGGAGAGGCGGAGGAAGAGGCGGAGCCTCCGGGACCGGTGGGGAAGAGAGCGGGAGATGTGCTGCTAACACTGTGAGCCCCGCTAATGTATGTAACACCGTGTGTGTGTTTGGGGCGGGGGGGGGGGGGTTGTGTGTGTTTAGTGATGTGTGTGTGTGTGTGTGTGTGTGTATAGTGATGTGTGTGTGTGTATAGTGATGTGTG
>NW_027454894.1:7500-54673 GCF_040206685.1 Ascaphus truei
TGTTCTAACTCTATTTTTTGCTCTTCTTTTCCGTTTGAGAGGAGGGAGTCCCTCACCTCTTCAGCCACACACCAGGAACGCTGGATTGCTTTCAGACGCTCGGAGAGGCGGATACAGTCGTGGATTGCAGGCACTGATTTATCTGGTAAGTACCGCAAACATGCTTGAACAAGGGCCGTAGACATTTTATTTGATGGTTTAGATTATCATTGTCTGTGGTTGTTAGTTATTGGTATTACAGTTTTTTGATGTTGTTACGAATCAAATACATTTTGAAGTAGTAATCCCCTCCGAACTGGGCATTCCTGGCCAATAATGCCCTGGCTGTAAGAGTTGAAGGGCCCAAGCAAAGCCCCCACCTCTATACACACTAACACTGCAGGGGCATCAGAGTGTCTTGTTGTCATGGCAACGGGGGGTGTCACGTAATGTAATTTGTTTAATAAATAATTTTTTAAGGTGTCCCGGTTTTTCATTTTCGAAATCTGGTCACCCTATTCATCAAGCAGAAAAAGTGAAGAAACAATTGTAGTTTTGCAAATGGACGTCATTTTGGCATATCATTAGCTTTGAGGATACCCATTAATATGAAGAAAAATAACATCGATTCCCAATGTAGCCCCCCTTCCCTGGGCCAATCGCAGATCGGGCCCCCTCCTCGGTACTAGGGTCTGGCTACGTGTCTGAGTGTGGTGCATACCTGCTGGCAACAGGGGGGCCTGAGTCTCCCGCGATGGTATGGGGGATGACAGGATCAGGTTTCTGGGGTGAATGCCTCTGTCTCATCAGAGCAGGATGAAATTTCTCTTCAGAAGGACTTGGAGAGACTGGAAACGTGGGCAGGTAAATGGCAAATGAGGTTTAATACAGATAAATGTAAGGTTATGCATTTGGGATGCAAGAATAAAAAGGCGACTTAGAAATTAAATGGAGATATATTGGGGGAATCCTTGATGGAGAAGGATTTAGGAGTGCTTGTAGACAGCAGGCTTAGCAATAGTGCCCAATGTCATGCAGTAGCTGCAAAGGCAAACAAGATCTTATCTTGCATCAAACGGGCAATGGATGGAAGGGAAGTAGACATAATTATGCCCCTTTACAAAGCATTAGTAAGACCACACCTTGAATATGGAGTACAATTTTGGGCACCAATCCTAAGAAAAGACATTATGGAACTAGAGAGAGTGCAGAGAAGAGCCACCAAATTAATAAAGGGGATGGACATTCTAACTTATGAGGAGAGGCTAGCTATATTGGATTTATTTACATTAGAAAAGAGGCGTCTAAGAGGGGATATGATAACTATATACAAATATATTCAAGGACAATACAAGGAGCTTTCAAAAGAACTATTCATCCCACGGGCAGTACAAAGGACTCGGGGCCATCCCTTAAGGTTGGAGGAAAGGAAATTTCACCAGCAACAAAGGAAAGGGTTCTTTACAGTAAGGGCAGTTAAAATGTGGAATTCATTACCCATGGAGACTGTGATGGCAGATACAATAGATTTGTTCAAAAAAAGGTTGGACATCTTTTTAGATGGGAAAGGTATACAGGGATATACCAAATAAGTATATATGGGAAGGATGTTGATCCAGGGATTAATCCGATTGCCAATTCTTGGAGTCAGGAAGGAATTAATTTTTCCCCTTAATGGGGTTTTTTGTTTGCCTTCCTCTGGATCAATAAGTAAGTATAGATATAGAATAAAGTATCTGTTGTCTGAATTTAGCATAGGTTGAACTTGATGGACGTACGTCTTTTTTCAACCTCATCTACTATGTAACTATGTAACTATGTATGTAATGGTGCAGCGCCTCCATCTCTGAGCCCCAGGAATACGGGTGGAATCCTTCCAGAGAGTTCCCCCCCCCCCTCGGGGATGAGAGATTCCAGTCTCACACTGTATATCTTTATAAGCAGCCGCAGCTCTTTATTCACAGCAGCAGAATAGCAGCAACAAGACTATCAATCAGGTACAGGGTGTCTTCCTCCACACAGGACTGCTCTCCCTCAGGATGGTCTCTGTGTCCCTGCCACCACCCCAGGTCAAGGGCACCCAGGGTGGAGCTAGCTCTTCCCTCGCCCCCTAAACAGGGTGAGAGGAATTGGTCCACCTCCCTAACTAAAGTTGCATCAGCTCTACTCAGAGGCTGATGGCTCCCCTTCTCCAACGGCCAATTGATATAGGCTCTCTCTGTCACCCTGGGCCAGCCAGGTGACAGACTCAGCAGACTCTAACTCTGGACTGAACTCTTAACTCTGACACACACTTCTACTAAATAGGAAGTGCACTGCTCTTTATGATATTGGCAGGCACTGCCCCTGTGTCTCTGCCTACCACACAGGGTCAGGTACCAATTTCAGGAATGTCCCGTTATTAGCGTAAACACAACAGAGTTCCATGGATCTAGCATTAAGACTGTAAGCTCTGCAGGCCAGGGATTTCCTTTCCTATTGTCTGATTTTGTTTGTTGCACTTATTGTACTATAATTCTCTGTACTGTATTGCCTCTCTTATAAAGCGCTATATAAATAAATATTTACATACATAATATATCTTAATGCATCTTAAGACACCTTAGAGTTCCCTCTATAAGACACTTTATGGTCCACTCAAGTGAATAGTCTGTAAGTAGGGTGACCATTCGTCCCGGTTTTGCCGGGACAGTCCCGTTTTTTTCTGCCCTGTCCCGATTTTAGCTCCGTCCCGGTTATGTCCCGGTTTTTGTCCCTGGTCCCGGTATTGCGGGGCAGCGGCGGTGAGGAGAATGTGGCGGCCGGTATGTATTTTCTATGTGTGTGTGTGAATGCTGCCGGGGAGACTGAACGAAGGAGAATGCCGGGGGCGGGACTTAGAATGCCGGCCGGCCCGCATGGGATTGGATGAATGATGATGCCGGGGGCGGGACTTAGAATGCCGGCCGGCCCGCATGGGATTGGATGAATGATGATGCCGGGGGCGGGACTTAGAATGCCGGTTGGCCCGCAGGGGATTGGTTGCAGGCAGGTCAGAGGAAGCCGGGGGCGGGACTTCCGCTTTGTGCAGAGCACACGTGTCTTCCCGCTCCCGGCTCCTCTGTTCGCGGTGAGTGTCCCCTTTCTGTCCCGGGTCCCAGCCAGGGGGGGTAATAGGAGGTGGTAGCGGGGGTGCGCCTACCTTTGTACCACCTTGTACCTTTGCCCCCCCGGCGCTCCCACCATTGCCCCCCCGGCGCTCCCACCATTGCCCCATCGGCGCTCCCACCTTTGCCCCCCGGCGATCCCACCTTTGCCCCCCGGCGCTCCCACCTTTGCCCCATCGGCACTCCCACCTTTGCCCCCCGGCGCTCCCACCTTTGCCCCCCCGGCGCTCACAGCTTTGCCCCCCCAGTGGGTGTGTGTGTGTGAATCAGTGTGTGTGTGTGTGTGTGTGTGTGTGAATCAGTGTGTGTGTGTGTGTGTGTGTGTGTGTGTGTGTGTGTGTGTGTGTGTGTGTATTAGTGGGTGTGTGTGTGTATCAGTGTGTGTGTGTGTGTGTGTGTGTGTGTATCAGTGGGTGTGTGTGTGTGTATCAGTGTGTCTGTATCTGTGTGTGTGTGTGTATCAGTGTGTGTGTATGTGTATCAGTGTGTGTGTGTGTGTGTGTGTGTGTGTGTGTATTTGTGTGTGTGTGTGTGTGTGTGTGTATGTGTATCTCTGTCTGTTTGTGTATCTGTGTGTGTGTGTGTATCTGTGTGCGTGTGTATCTGTGTGTCTGTGTGTGTGTGTGCGTGTATCAGTGTGTGTGTGTGTGTATCAGTGTGTGTGTGTGTATCAGTGTGTGTGTGTGTGTGTGTTTCAGTGTGTGTGTGTGTTTCAGTGTGTGTATCAGTGTGTGTATCAGTGTGTGTGTGTGTGTGTGTGTGTGTGTGTGTGTGTGTGTGTGTGTATCAGTGTGTGTGTGTGTGTGTGTGTGTGTGTGTGTGTGTGTGTGTGTGTGTGTGTGTGTATGTGTGAATCAGTGTGTGTGTGTGTGTGTGTGTGTGTGTGTATTAGTGTGTGTGTGTGTGTGTATCAGTGTGTGTGTGTGTGTGTATCAGTGTGTGTGTGTGTGTATGTATCAGTGGGTGTGTGTGTATCAGTGTGTCTGTATCTGTGTGTGTGTGTGTGTGTGTGTGTGTGTGTGTGTGTGTGTGTGTGTGTGTGTGTGTGTGTGTGTATCAGTGTGGCTTTTTTGGCGATAAGCTGGTGATAAGTGGCTTATCGCTGCTTACTGCATGAGGGCCTTAGGGAGGATTTGTTCCTTTAAAGTACACCTAGTTTGGCATAGGATTTGGATGTCAGGGTATCAATGTGCAACCCAAATGTTAAATGGGAGTTGAATGCCCAGATATTTCAAACAAGTAACAGGGGCTAGGATGGTTTTAGAGCTGGTTTTTATCTGAAGCTCTGTCATTGGTAGCTTTAGCAATTTAGCTCTGGTCCCAAATACCATTGTTACAGTCTTGTCAGTGTTTAAAATCAGTTTGTTTTGGGAAATCCAGTATCAAGTCTCAAAAAATCAGATTGAAGTATGTGTTCAAGGTCAGAGAGGCGAGGGCTGCGTGCATATAGGATAAGATCTAAGGCCTCTCATAATAACCCGTTAGGAATATTAATTCCTCATCTATCCGACATAAGTATAAAATATAGTCTACCAAGACCCCCAATACAGAGTTACCCACCTTATACGGGAGCAGCTGCCAGACGAGTATAGTAAAAGTATCTTATTTCTTTTACCACTGGAGGGCAGCGTGGAGTTACACGGAGTGGCGCCCGTAAGGACGACGTGCCAGTTAGGCGGAAGGAGAAGCGCACACACTTTTATGTGAAACGGATATATTTGGGGAGGGATTTAGGAGTCTGAGTAAGAAAATTAACCATTTAAATATGTACAGATTTAATCCCACTTTTGGAAATTAGGGATGTTGCCTAAAAGTTTGAGAATGCATAAAGTGCCACCCATGGGCTTTAATGAAGCAGCATTTGTGGGCTAAATGGAACAGCATCCTGTATAAAGGTATTTTGGGCTCGATATAAATAATTGATGCCAAAAACTAATATTAAGTAAATTGAGAATGGAAAAAACTTCAGCACAAACGTACAGAATGTGATATTCTGAGAGATCTTACAGATGTTATCAAATCCCACAATGAATATATAGAAAATGTCTGTATAGAACGAGTCAAACAAGAATACGCCAATAAAACGTTTAAAGCTGCAGTTCAGTCTTTTTTTTAAATTTTATTTATTTTTTTACTTCAATAGTTTCATGTGGGCAATCTCTAATTACCTAAAGAACTGTATAGCTGCAGGTCAATTCGTTCTCCATGTATTGATATTTGAAATTTGGTGACATAATTAGTGAAGGGATCTGTTTTTCTTCTGTCACTCAGTGGAAGCTCATGAATATTCATGAGCACTCCTGCACTGACATGTGCTACAGGGAGGGCAGGGCTGACAAAGGGGTGTGCCAGGGCTTGTGACAGGACATGAAGGGGCAGTGCCTTAGCAAATGGCTGTTAAAATAGAATACAAGAAAATTGGTCTTTCAAAGTTGTTTTTTTAAAAACAGAAAATGCTAAAAGTATTTTTTCTTAATACAGAACTGATTTATTAAAAAAAACACACATGCAGGATATTGACTGAACTGCAGCTTTAATTGGGAGATACAGGGGCCACAATTCAGGTCATTTAGCTGAAAGAAGGGAAGCCAGTCAGCCGGTAGAGCAGGTCAGCCGGTCAGCCAGTAGAGCAGGTCAGCCGGTAGAGCAGGTCAGCCGGTCAGCCAGTAGAGCAGGTCAGCCGGTCAGCTCTGAGATCAGCATTACTTATATCTCCTAACCTTTGCCCCCTGCATGTAATGCTGCAGGACAGCCTACACTGCATATACTGTACATGAGATACTTAACCCTTTCTTTTCGCTCGACTCTAATCTGAATGATTTGCAAATTGGTTTGTAATTAAAGAGATATTTGTAGCAGAATCCCATGTATGTTATTTTTACCTTTTTAGATACCGTTTTGTGTAATAAAAGATATGACAGATCTTGCACTTGTGTTTTGGCAGAAGTGTATATGTGACCCTATAAACCTTCTTCACACCCGGGCTTGGCAGCGTGACACTAGTGCAGCATCCTGGGTAAGAATCACTGAGCTGTTAGCAATAGATACAACGGATAGAAAAGACACTACACATAGGTTTGATTAAAGAGAGTATTTTATTTAAATAATTAATCTCTTTGCTGGGAGGGGCCTGCAGCACATTGCAGAGCGATATAGTAACACGCAGAGCAATGCACTGCAGGCCCCTCCGGCAGCGAAGGGGTGAAGACCAATGCAGGATGTATAAAGATCTCACTGATAATTCATGCACAAAGGGCAGTTTGTTGCTGTGATCCAGAGGAAGGCGAAACATAACCCCTGCTGTGCAATGGGGGGAAAAAATTTCTTCCTGACCCCATTAAATGGCGATCGTAGGGTCCCTGGATCACTGCGCAGTGAGATCAGATGGAGCAGCACAGATCAGCGTTGTTATACACAGGGGCACACTCGGTATATAGAGATGCGGGTGACGGGGCCCTTGTGCCCCTGTGTATAACTCACCTGCTCCCCCATCCCCCTGCATATCTATCCCATTCACCCCTTTTCCTCCCGCATACCTCGCAGGGCCGGCCGTCCATTAGGCGGTCGCCTAGCGCGCAGAGGTCCTAGGGGCGCATTAATAATCATTATTATTTTTTCCTCTTATTATTTCTAATTTATTTATCTTTTTTTTTTGAAAATTATTTTTATTTTTTTTATCCAGTATTTTGGCGCCCTTTTATTTTTATTTTGCGTCGCGCTGGGGTGCGGTCGCACCCCCTGCAGCCCCGATAGCTACGCCACTGTTTATTTTATTATTTTATTTATCTTATTAATTTTTATACAACTGGGGCACAAATTTTAAGTTTCGCCTCGGGCGCATGAAACCCGTGCTCTGGCCCTGCTCCTTGTTCTCTCTCTCCCTCTCACGCCCAATATCCCTATCTCCCTCTAGTACCTGCCCCTCCCGCAGCCTTCCTGATCTTATCTGCGGTCCTGCGGGCAAACCAACTTCTCAGGGCCCCTAGAAAACCCCTGTATCTACGCCCTGGCTCCTCTGCTACCTGCTCCCGGGGTCTTCTCCTCCGCCTAAAAAAGGTGAAGCAGCAGATCCGTCCACACCTCTCGTATACTCCTTCGCCATGGCCCACCTCGTCGCCAGACTTGACATCCGCTTCGTCGTCTGCCTCATCGGCCGCCTTGTAGCCCACCTCTTCGCACCACTTGACGCCCGCTTTGTCGTATGCCTCATCGTCCGCCTCGTAGCCCGCCTCGTCGTCTGGTGGCACGAAGGGCTCCACCTTCGTGCGTGTCCTGACCTGCAGGAGACATGAAGTGTTTGTAACCAGGGACAGTGATACTCTGTATCGCAAGAGCTCCTGTGCCACGTATACCCCCTCCCCAATACCACGTTATACCGCCCTCCACGGGGCAAATACCCGTTATACCCACCTCCCCAGGCCCAGTACCCAGTTATACACCCCTCCCCAGGCCCAATACCCTGTTATACACCCCTCCCAAGGCCCAGTACCCTGTTATACACCCCTCTCCAGGCCCAGTACCCTGTTATACACCCCTCCCCAGGCCCAGTACCCTGTTATACACCCCTCCCCAGGCCCAGTACCCTGTTATACACCCCTCCCCAGGCCCAGTACCCTGTTATATACCCCTCCCCAGGCCCAGTACCCTGTTATACGCCCCTCCCCAGGCCCAGTACCCGTTATACCCACTTCACCAGGCCCAGTACCTGTTATACCCACCTCACCAGGCCCAGTACCCATTATATACCCCTCCCCAGAACTCCGTTATACGTCCCTCCCCAGGATCCTTTACACACACACTCCCCAGACGCAGGACCCCCTACGGTGGAGGTGTAATGTCACATGGGTAGTGGAAGGTTTCCCAGAGAAGGTGTCCATGTGCCACAGCTGTTTCATCACCTTGGGTGAGAAGTCTCCCTACTCTGGAAAAACAGAAATAAACTGTGCGCTACTATCTATCTCCTTATTATAATTGAATACAGTGCAGTGACTAAACCATATATAAATAAAGTAAACCACAATACCACAGTGAATAAGTGATTATATAATTAAATTATAATATAACCGTGTGGTTGATATGGGCGTCTGCTGCTATAAACATTAGGGGTGGCTCAGCACCCCACACACTCTAAGAAATGGAAACAAAAAGAAAACAGCGCACAACGCCAAATAGTGAAGTAAGTAATAGAATGTAATACAATATTAAAGGGGTAATAAATCTGCGTACATCAGATAGAAATAACATGTGCATTTAGTGCATATCACACTGGTTACCACTCTGTAGCTGTAAAACAGGACGGTCTGGCACTCAGCTGTCTCTGCAGGAGCCTCTATGATGGTTCTGGGGCATGGGATCCTTCATGCACTCCTCACACAGCAGGACGCTGCTCACAAGGGGATTCCTTTCAAGCAGCCTGGTAATACTGCAGATTCAGACACTTAGTGGGACCGCTCCTCAACCGGCGATATACTGCCTCCAGGGGAATTCCCCTACAGTCCCCCGTCTCTCCTGTGTAGATTCGCTGCTTTTCCCAGCTGCTATGATCTTAGGGCAGTCCAGAGCTGTTGGAATTGCTCTGCAAACACTTCCGCAACTGCAGGGGCTTACACAGCGTGCCACGATGCCGCTCCGTCACGTGGTGTAGCGGAGTGACGTCACAGTTCTCGTGGCAATGGAGGAATCAATAGGGAGGAAGAAGGAGAGTCCCTTACAGTCTCTTACCGGCGCAGAAATCGCTCAGTTAGCACGGTGGCAGCCAATATAAGCTGATGGTGATACAGATCCAAAGGATGAATATAGGCAAAATTATGGCATGAATACATGCTTACTTCACTATTTGGCGTTGTGCGCTGTTTTCTTTTTGTTTCCCTCCCTACTCTCTGCCTGAGAAGGTGTCCATGTGTCACAGCTGTTTCATCACCTTGGGTGAGAAGTCTCCCTACTCTCTGCCTTTCCTTTCCCTCTCCTGTCAGTCTCTCTCTCCCCCTTTAATCTTATCTATTTTATTTATCTCTGTCCCTCCTTATTTTTGTTTCTATGTATTTCTCTCCCCCCCCCCATGTAAGGCCTGGGATATAGAGGGTTCAGCCGCGCTGAGCCGCGCTCCTGCTCTGCCTCGCCTGCTGAAAATGGTGTTTTTTTCTGTCCTTGCAGGCGAGGCAGTGAGCGCGCTCTGGGGGCGGGGTGGAGGCGGAGCAGTGGCAGAGCGGAGGCGTGTCAGGAGGCGGAGCGGGAAGCGGGGCTAGTCCCCGCTCCCATTGGATGGGAGCGGTCACGTGACCGCTTCTTCGCTTCCCCGAGCAGCAAATTTGAAACTTGCCTGTCTCGGCATAGTTTCTGAGCCTCTGCACGCATGAGCACGCATGCGGAGGGGGAAACTATAGCCGCGCTGATGACAGATGCAGGGGGTTTGTGCATCTGCTCAGCGTGGCTCAGCCCACCTCAGCGAGCTTGAACTTACTAATAGGCCCAGGCCTAATAGGGGCACAAACCTCAGATCTAAGTGTGTGGGGTTCTCTGTCTCTGGAGAGACCCCTAAATGTTCTCTCTTTGTTTGGGGAGACCCCTAAATATTCCCCAGTGTAGCTCGTTTCAAAATAACCCAGAAAAGTAGCCTTGAGCCCTCGGTGACCGGGCGCTATGACCAGAGGGACTAGGCTCTCCCTTACCTGTGAGTGTGGACTACGCCCCCTGGCCTTCCCCCCCCCCTCTGGCAGTGACGTGACACAGCCGGGGGAAGGGCCAGGGAGGTTAGAATTAGACAGAGGCGCGGGGTCAGTCTACGCCCTGCCATGGGAGTCCCGCCCACCCTGCCCTTTATTGTGAATACTGGTAAATATGTTGGTTGTACGTGTTTAAAAGAAAAAAAAGAATAAATAAACAATGAAAATGAATAACAGAAATAAAATAAAAGGTGGCTGGGAGTGGCGAGTGGGCGCGGCTCATTTACACGTGCGTTCCTGGGCCCATTCTCGCCAGAAAGGCGGGGCCCGGCTAGGGGGGAGTTACGGGCCATTGGATCGGGTACCTTTGGCCTTTACCCAATGAGCGAGCACTCTGGCAGGGGGTTGGCACTAATTAGGTTAATTGAAGTTTTACTAAAAAGCAGCGGCCGCCAGACCTCGTGTTTGTGGTTATTTATGTATTGGTTATGGTGGGGTTTGGGAAGCCAAGGGAAGGGGGGGAAGGAGAGGGGGTCTCACAGTCTCCGAGGTCAAGTTTCTATTTATCAAAAATACATTGAGTTACCTCTGGTTTCCAGGCATGTCCTGGGGGAGTTATCACAGAGACACAGAAGCGTCGCTGAGTTTGGGTGAGTAACTCCCTTAACCTCTCAGCAGTTGAATTCCCCCTTGGCGCTAACACGTTAAAAACAAGCGTTGCTATTTCTTTGCATGAAGTTGCAGGTAATTGGAAGAGTTACACAGTGACGGCTATTTCATCACTCGAAACGGTCTTTTCGGTATTGTTCTCGGTCTTATTTCCAGCTTCACATCGGGTATCCATATCCATTCTTCGCCTCTGATCTGTATGCAGGACAATGCTTTAAAGCTGCAGTTCAGTCAATATCCTGCATGTGTGTTTTTTTTTTTTTTTTTATAACTTTGGTTTTATTGGGTGAAATACATCTTACATGGTAACACTCTCCATTATCTCCAAATATATCACCATAATAAAACCTTCATTTTTGTTTTATACAAACCTTCCAAAATGTTGACGAACTAGACTCACAAGACGAACAGGGGGGGAAGACATGCCCAATGGATACTGGGGCAGGGAGGGGGGGGAAGGGAGGGCTGGGGAAGGGAGAGGAGGAGGGGGGGATGCTCTGTGAACGATCCAAACTGCTGCTGTCAGGTGGGCTTCCGCGTACTATGCTTCTTTTGCTCCCCCTGAGACCCCACCGGTCGTCTTCACCTCCATATATCTCCCATGGCCTGGGTCTCACACCTGCTCTGGGCCTACGGTCACTAAGCTGTCCAGGATCCCTTTCATTACCGGAGAATGCATTTACCGGTAATCATTGCAGAATTGTGGTGATATCTATTCCCGGGATGTCTGTCTGTGCCAACCAAGGCTCCCAGACTTTTAGAAAATTTGAGCCGGTGTCGTTGACCAGACTCGTCAACTGTTCCATCCGGCACACAAACCAAATTCTGTTTCTAATCTTCGGGAGAATTGGAATCTCTGTTTGTTTCCATACTGCTGCGATCTGGCATCTGGTGGCAGTGGCCAGATGTGCTATTAATTTATGTGTGGCGTTTGAAAGCCCCTTGACTCGTCTGCCCAATAGGAATAGCCACGGGTCTAAGGGGATCTCCACATCCAATAGTCTTTGGAGCCAATCCTTCATTTCCTCCCAAATGGGGGTTATCTTTGCGCAAGACCACAGCATATGAAACAGGTCCGCTCTCTCCCCGCACTGTTTGGGGCAGAGCGGGGAGTAGCCTTTGACAAATTTAGATAGTTTAGCGGGCGTATAATACCACCTCATCAGGACCTTATATGCATTCTCCTTTAATGTGGTACAGATGGAGCTTTTGGCCGCCACCTGCAGGATCCTGTCCCAGTCTTCGTCCTCTAAAGTCCCACCTAGGTCTGCCTCCCACTGTCTCATGTATGAAAGTCTGGGTTGATCGTCCGTCTCCGGGCATACTACTTCCCTGTACATTCTAGACGTTAGTCCCCTTGTGTCCGTATCTCTTGAACAGAGCTGCTCAAAATTTGTTCTCCGAGGCCGAATAGGGGCTTCATTGTAGAAGGCCCTAATCTGGAGGTATCTAAAAAATTCCGTGTTAGGCAAATTTTTCTCTTCTCTAATATGATCAAATGTTTTTATGTGTAGTCTGCCCTCCAGATCTTTCAGACAGAGATATCCTGCTTGGATCCATTTTGAAAAGATCGTACTATCCATCCCTGGAGCAAAGTTTAGGTTCCCCCAGATAGGGGTCATTAGAGAGTGTAGGGACGTGAGATGGCATTTGAGCTTAACTGCGTCCCAGACCTTCAAGGAGCTAGCCATGGTCTGCAGAGGTGTCTGCATTACGGCCCGACTCTTACAGGGCAGCCAAATTAGATTCTTAATATCTATTGGTGAGCAACATTCTTTTTCTAATGCTACCCACCGGCGAAGATTCGGGTCTGTGTGCCACTGCACAATCTGGCTCAGTTGCGCTGCTTTGTAGTAGGCGAACAGACATGGCACCCCCAACCCTCCTCTCAAGGTCGGCCTCCTCAAGATTGCTCTATTAATTCTCGTGTTTTTCCTATTACAGATAAATTTTGTTATCAGGGACTGTAGCGAGAGGATATCTTCTCTTACCAGGGGGATCGGGAGGGCCTGGAAAAGGTACAGCACCCGTGGCAGGAGATTCATCTTAACACTGTGTATGCGGCCTATCCACGAGATACTGCACTCCGCCCATTTCCCGATATCCTCACGAAGAGTCCGAAACAACCTGGGATAGTTAGCTTTGTACAAAGCCTTATATTCTTTTGTGATGTATACCCCTAAATATTTGATCATAGAGGGTTGCCACTTAAAATTGAAATTTAGAGCGATTAATTTTTCTACTTGTTTGGGTAAATTTATATTGAGGGCTTCCGATTTGGCCTGATTAATTTTGAACCCTGAAATTTGTCTAACGGTCCCCAGAATTGAGAAGACGTTGGGCAGGGAGGTGAGAGGTTGTGACAATGTCAGGATCACATCATCTGCGTAGAGCGCCACTTTGTGTGCTTGCCCTTTTACAGTTAGTCCCGTAATATCCGGGTTGTTTCTGATATGTGCCGCCAAGGGTTCCACGCATAGGGCGAACAACAAGGGGGACAACGGGCATCCCTGGCGCGTGCCGCTCTTAATTAGGAATTGCTCGGAGGAGAAACCCTGATGCCTTACCCTTGCCGCTGGCCCCTTGTAGAGTGCCATAATGGCTTCCAAGAGGCGTCCCTCAAAGCCGAATGCTCCAAGCGTCTTCCTCAGATAGGGCCAATCTATTCTATCGAAGGCTTTTTCAGCGTCCAGACTTAATACCATTGACTGGATGTTTTGTTTCTGTGCCAAATCTATCAGATCTATTATCCGTCTGGTATTGTCTGCCGCTTGCCTTCCTCCAATAAACCCGACCTGATCCGGATGAACTAACCTGGGCAGGACGGTACCCACTCTATTGGCTAGTAATTTGGAGAAAATTTTGATATCCGTGTTAATCAATGAGATGGGCCGGTAGCTCTTGCAGTCTGCCGGGTCCTTGCCAGGTTTATGGATCAGGGAGATTGACGCCTGCAGCATCTGGGCTGGGAATGAGGCCCCATGTAGTATAGAGTTAAAGAGCTTCAATAGGTGTGGGGCTAATTTTTTCAAATATTTTTTATAGTATAAGTTGGAGAAGCCATCTGGCCCGGGCGCCTTGGCCGGTTTAAGTGACTTTACAACTTCCGTTAACTCTTCTAAAGAGAAGTCCGACTGTAACGCTTCTTTCTCCACCCTGCTCAGTGTCGGCAATTTGGCTTCTTTTAAGAATTCCCCTAGATTATCCCTCGTCTTTTGATTGTGTATGACCTTACCTCCATCGTACAGTGTCTCGTAGTAGTTTTTGAATTCCGCCACGATCCGCTCAGGATTGGAAGTGAGGTCTCCCCCTTGTGTGCGTATAGTTTGTATGTGGTAATTAGGGATTTTGTTTCTCAGTTTGTTTGCCAATAGGGTGTCTGGTCTGTTCGCCTTTTCAAAGTACCTACGCCTGGACCAGCTCATCTCCTTTTCTGCCTGGGAGGCTAGTTTGATGTTCAATTGCTGTTTGATATCTGCTAATGCTCGCAGCGTGTCCGCGTTTCTATATAGTTTATGCGCCTTTGATAGGGTCGCCAGCTTGTCCTGTAGGACCTTGATTTGCTTCTCTTGATCCCTCCTGCGCCTAGCAGCCAGGCACATGAGGGATCCTCTGAGCGTTGCCTTATGGGCCTCCCACAGGGTAGTGTTGGACGAGACACTCCCTACGTTCTCAGCAAAGAAGTCTGTGATTCTGTCTCCTATCTCTCTCTGTATGTCTGGGATTTTGAGCAATAATTCATTAAGCCTCCAATTTGCTCCAGGTCTGGCCCGCAGATCTAGTGAGCACCGCAGCTCAATGGGTGCGTGGTCGGACCACGAAATATCGTGGATCCCTGAGTGGGAGACCACCGGAACCAATCTATTGGATACAAGGAAGTAGTCCAGCCGGCTGTATCGGTTGTGGGGGTGAGAGAAAAAGGTGTAGTCTCTACTTCTGGGGTGTTGTTCCCGCCATATGTCTACTAATTGGCAATCTTTTAACCCCTGTGTGATTTGCCGAATGTCCATCTTAGGGGGGGCATCCGTAGACGTGCATCTGTCTAATTTGGGATTTAGGGTCCTGTTTAGGTCACCTGCTATTATCATCTTTCCCTTAGCCTCCCTGTGGAGCTTTCTAAAGAAGAGGGAGAAGAAATCCGCCGAGGCTTCGCAAGGTGCATAGACCGATGCTAACGTAAGCGGGTTTCCTTGTAGTGACCCCACTAAGATTAAGAATCTGCCCTCTCTATCTACAACCTTCCTCTCAACTAGAAAATCTAACCTGTTATGTATAGCTATTGCGACCCCTCTTTTTTTAACTTGTGCGGATGCCATGTGTACTACTCTGCAATCTTTGTCCCAGAATTTTGGGTAACTATCTCTAGAGAAATGCGTTTCCTGGAGAAACAGTATATCGGCCCTGAGACGTTTGTAGTCCCGCAAGGCCAGCTTGCGTTTTGCTGGGCCGTTGAACCCCTTCACATTGTGAGATATGCATCTGACCTCATTACTCATAGTGTTTTATTGATGACCTGATTCTGTCGTTGACTTCTTGCGCCCTTCGGGGCCCTCTGGGAGGTGCATGGATTTCAGTTTCAGCAACTCTCTTTGCGGAGCGTCTCCTCATCTGCCTCTTGATGGGTGGGTAGGGTACGCGAAAAGGGAGAGTGGTACAAAGGGAAAAAACATTAGGAGAGGATACATACAAATCAAAACACTCAAACATATATACGTTTATACACATGTAACTGATACCGGAACCAGGCCTTCCCTGACCTACTTCCCGCATCACTGCCTTTCGGATTGAGGACCTGGCGAGTCCCGGACCCTGCCCCCCTCCCTCTCTCCGAAGGTCTTTAGGTGGTTCTGGGAGACCCCCCCCCATCACCCCCTGCTTGAGGCTTATGCCGACTTCGGGGTAGACCAGCCGGTTCCCACCCCGTGTCCGCGCATCTCATACACCCTAAATGGTAAATGGGGATATATCCCCTAACTTGTTAACTGCACAACTTGGCCTAATGTGACTGTGTTTGCCAATCCAACTTTTAAGAATCAATTCTCTATCCTGTTGCCCCTTGCCTCTCTCTCCGAGTCACCAACCATGTTCTTCAGATTCCCAGCTTACTATACTTAACCCTGCCTCGCTCTACCCATGCTACCTCTCTCCTATCTGCTTACTTCCCCCCACCTGCTTCCAACTATCCCTAGCCTGCACATCCACATTCTCCTCCCCTGCGACCTCTCCGCCCCCCATCTCTTGCTCTCTTCTCTATCTCTGATACCTTTATTTTTAATTCTCACTCTTATATTCCCTCACTCTGCCTTTCCCCCTCGCCTACTTACTTATGCCCTCTTTTTTCTCCTTCCTATTATTTTAGCCTTCCTTGCTCCCATATCTAGTCTAAAACCTACTTCCCTGAGCCCCTCTCGGCTACCTCCTGTTATTACTATATCTGAAGCTCCCTTCTTCTACAATCTAGTCGGCTCTCCGCTTAATTTACCCCCTTTCCCAAGGCCTTCAAGTCCCATATATAGTATCTTCCCTCCTGTTCCGAGTGGGAGACTTCCGCGGCATTCTGCAGATCTTTCGCGCCTTCCGGTGCGGTGCGTCTCTGTCTGATGACGTCATCTGATTCCTTTGCCACCTCCAAGATGGCGCCTGTCGCTGTGCATCCGCCCTCGGCTGTCAGCTGGTTTCCTGTTTCCTGTGACCGGACGCCATTTTGAGGAGTGCTCCGCCATGAGGAGGAGGTGTGGCGCGCTGCTTCTTCCCGCCTTAGGAGAGCCGCTGCCGTCTGCGTCTCACGCTGGAACTCACCATGCTCCGGCCTCAGCGCCATCTTTTGCTGAATGGAGGTAAGTCCGTTTACTTTTTGCAGGGATTGAGCTGCCCATCCGTTTACCCTGGGTCGGTCACCCCCCGTTCCAGGGCGGATGTGATCTTCTTGCTTCCCCCCTGGCCGTGCCATTTGGTGAGGGCGCGTCTGTATGACCCGTCCGGGTCAGAGGCATAACTGGGCGACATTAGGCTGATGAATGGCCGGTTTACCCACCCCTCCGGTTAGTGTGTCCAGTGGGCAGGTAGATAACAAGCAGTGGGGCTAGATAGTTTGTAACAGCATGATAACTTTAAAACTGCGCAACTGTGCGCTAGTGTGGGAGGACCGGTGCCATATTTCAGCGCTTCCCTTTTGTCCGAGGGTATCCAGGCCCTCCACTCCACTCCGGCTCCAGCACTTCTGCCTCCTCCGTTGGGGGTGCCGGGGCACCTTTGAGGCCCAGTTTGCTTAAGAATTCCGGGCCGTCTGCGGGGTCTTTTATGTGGAGTGCCCTCCCGTTCCTGGTTACCTGCAACCCGAACGGAAAGGTCCACCTGTACCGCACATTCTGCTCTCTGAGGGCCCTTGTAATGGGGAACAGGCCGCGGCGCCTGAGAAGCGTGGCTGGGGATAGATCTTGGAAGATCAGCATCCTGTTCCCCTCAAAGTCCACAGATGGCAGGGGCCTCGTCAGTCGTAGGATAGCTTCCTTCGTGGTGAAGTAGTGTAACCTAATTATAATGTCTCTGGGCTGCTCGTTATGTACTGGACGAGCCCGGAGGGCTCTGTGGCATCTGTCCATTGCCCGGGCCTCCTTGTTTAGGTCGGGGAGAAGGGTCTCAATCCAGCGGGTGACATAGTCATTGCAATCCTCTATCCCCTCTGAGACTCCCCGGATCCGTAGATTGTTCCTTCTATCCCGGTTCTCAGCATCTTCCTGTCTCTCCCGCAGCTCGTCAATTTGTTTCTGTAAGTCCCCCGATTTTTTGTCAGTCCTTTGTACTGCCTTTATGGTCTGGTCCACCTTCCGTTCCAAGTCATCAGTTCTGGTGCCCAGCTTCCCCACATCCCGTTTAATTTCTTTTATGTCCGCTTGCAGGAGCGATTTAAGGTCATTATATAACCTCTCAAAATCGCACCTTCTGACTGGTAATAGTGCTTGGTCGCTGGGGGGGTCGTCCTCACCTTCCGTTTCATTATCTGTGCCGGGGTTTGATGTTGGCGCCATTTCCTCCCTGCTCCCGCTTGTGCTAGCGCCGCCAAAGTAATTCCTTACATCGACCGTTTTCGTTTTTTTCTGCGCCTCCGGTTTCTTCGGTGCCATCCTGGGATGTTCAGACAGGCTGCTGGCACTGATTATTGTAAAGATCTTTATTATTTGGGTGTTTTTAAGTTGTTTTATGTGTCGCGCGGCACGGAGCTAGATTCCTATGCTGCCATCTCCGTTGCCGTCCCGCATGCGCCTCCATGTGTGTTTTTTTTAATAAATCAGTTCTGTAGTAAGAAAAAATACTTTTAGCATTTTCTGTTTTTAAAAAAACAACTTTGAAAGACCAATTTTCTTGTATTCTATTTTAACAGCCATTTGCTAAGGCACTGCCCCTTCATGTCCTGTCACAAGCCCTGGCACACCCCTTTGTCAGCCCTGCCCTCCCTCTAGCACATGTCAGTGCAGGAGTGCTCATGAATATTCATGAGCTTCCACTGAGAGACAGAAGCAGAAGAAAAACAGATCCCTTCACTAATTATGTCACCAAATTTCGCCTATCAATACATGGAGAACGAATTGACCTGCAGCTATACAGTTCTTTAGGTAATTAGAGATTGCACACATGAAACTATTGAAGTAAAAAAATAAAAAAAAGACTGAACTGCAGCTTTAATAGGGCCTCTTTGGACTTGAATATTTTGGTTATTGAGGAGGTGGGGGAACAACTTAGCCACACAAGGAAGGATATACTCAAAGTGGAAATCCTCATTGAACAGTCTAGCCCTGGTACGGACGTTGTACAATCATTGGATAGTCTTAAGACCAAGCTGGAAAAAAATTAAAAGTGATCTGATTCACTTTAAGAAGTTGAAATTCAAAAAAGTTGTTAATGACTATAAAGATGGAAGAGTATACCCGTGGCTGAAGCAAGACCCAAAACAACACAAGAACCAAAGAGGGAGAGCACCCCAGGGAGTCCAAGAAGTCCACACCAGTGACTCTGAAGCCCATTCCTCAACAGAACGTCAGAGAGGCCAAAGTCCGGCCCCTTTTTTAGGCCAATCCAAGGACAAGGAGAAAGGAAAAGGAAAATTAGACACGGGGGCCAGGGGAAAGGGAAGATCACCCTATCCCCTACGTACAACGGAGCAGAAATGAGTATGGACACCTTGGTTGTTAATCTGTCTGATTACACTCTTAATCAATGTGAAATGTCTGTCTTAGCTAGGGGGCCCTCATATGTACCTACTACATTGTTTAATGATTTTGATTTGGAGGTTGACCTATTTAAATTTGAACGTGTATTAAACCTTAAATCATTTTTTTCGAACAGGTCTACAGAATCGGTGCATTCCAATATCCAACCAGGGACAGGTAATCCTCCTATGAACAACAACAATAATGAGATTATTATTAAGCGTGCGGACAAGGGGGGTGCCCTAGTAGTGCAGAATTACTCAGATTATAAGGCTGAAACCATCAGACAACTGAGTGACATTAACTGCTACATTAAATTGGATAGGGACCCTACCTTTAACTATGCGAGAGAAATTAAGGAAATGATCCAAATGGGGGTTAATAACCGGTGGATAACAGAGCCTGAATCTGAGTTTCTAACTATGTTGCATCCTAAATGCCCTATTTTCTATACCTTGCCCAAAATACACAAGAATTTAAACAATCCCTCGGGGCGGCCTATTATAGCTGCTATTAATTCATTAAATCAACCCCTTGCAAAATTTGTAGACACATTTCTACAACCTATAGCACAGACAGCCAACTCATACATCAAAGACACGTTTGATTTCCTTGACAAATTAAAAAACTCACCTGGTGATGGGACTAATCATATTCTGGTTAGTTTAGATGTGTCTAGCCTTTATACAATAATCCCCCATGTTGAAGGTCTTGAGATAATCAAGGCCACCCTCATTCGCCATTATAGTGATACTGTTCCAATTGAATACATTATGCTCATTTTACATTTCATTCTCTATAAAAATTATTTTAGATTTGAGAGTGATTTCTTCCTGCAGATTAAGGGGACAGCAATGGGCAGTAATATGGCCCCTGCTTATGCCAACATATACATGACACATTTCGAAGAGCAGTACATCTACAAATCAGACTTTTTAGTGCATATTAAAAGCTATTACAGATATATTGATGATGTTTTTCATATGGACAGGTACGGAGGATCAGCTGTTATCTTTTTTTGAGTATCTTAATGGTCTCCATTCACCGGTCCTCCTCACTAATACATGGAGTACACAGCAACTCTCTTTTTTAGATGTCCTCATTACACAGACTAATGGGGAGTTACATACTGATCTTTTTAGAAAGGATACAGACAGAAATGCAATTTTAAGGGCAGATAGCCATCATCCTCCTTCTCTTATTGATGCATTACCTTTTTCACAGAAAGTCCAGGTCTGCAAAATCACGAGCAGGAAGGATCATATTGAACCAGCTATTGGAGAACTACGTGGTAGATTCCTGGCTAGGGGATATCTTCCTGCGTATATCCTCCTGCTGTGTTAGACCGGGCACTGGATAAAGAGGTAAGTGCTACCAAAAATAAGAAGGAGGACGGGCTTGTATTTACCACTATATACAGTCAAGCTGGTGGTTTTATTAAATCTACCATTCTTAAACACTGGCATATTCTGCAAAATGATGATATATTATCTGAAAGTTGCTGTGTACCACCAATGGTGGCATTCAAAAGAGGGAGAAATCTGGCGGATAGCCTGATACATGCAGATAATGAGGGTAACTACAGAACTCCTCATTTTCTGGAGGGTGGCAGACCGGGTAACTTTAGATGCATGAGCTGCTCGGTCTGTAACAGTCTGACTACCGGTAGTCAATTCAGTCACCCCCAAAGCGGGAGGATCATAAAAATCAAAAATAGAATCACATGTAGATCTGAATATGTAGTGTACGTAATAAAGTGTCCATGTGGTCTTCTTTATGTGGGTAAGACCATAAGAATGTTAAAAACAAGGTTCATTGAACATAAAAGTGTAATTCGAAAAGGTACGGATCTCTCTATTCTTGTGCAACACTGTGTGGAACACAATCATAATGTTGCCTCTTTACGCATCATGGGTATTGAGGCAGTAGCACCTAGACAAGGCACTCCAGATAGGGAGACTTTCTTATTGAGACGTGAAGCATTCTGGATACATGCTTTAAATACCAGCAACGGTATGGGTCTTAATGAGTAACAGAATTTAAAATGCTTCCTTAATAGAAGGTAATTTTTTGTCTTTCTACAGGCATATTTGATCTTGCACCATCCATGGACTCTGCACTTACCAATTGGGAAGATTATCCTTTTTGTGTGTTTTTTTTCCCTTCTTTTTTTCCCCTCCCTCCCTCCCCCTTCCCCTTCCTCCCCCTTCCCCTTCCTCCCCCTTCCCCATCCTCCCTTCCCCTCCCCCCCCCCCCTGGTTGTGTGTACCCATTTCTGACCTAGGTATACACACTAGTATATTCTAAATACTGATGTACTGCATATTCTTATGTGGAATTTCACTGTAACTTTGCAGGATTATACTGATATCATCAGCAGTATACAGTCACATGTTTTTAATAGTATATTGCTGTATTAGTTTTGTGCACATATGCTTTATTAATATTTTGGTGTGTGGTTTATTTACACTTTCAGGGTGATTTATAGGAGTGTCTCACTCCTCCCTGCTCTGACACTGATCCCATGGCGACGGATACATCTTTGTCCAGCCCTGTGAGTACAGTCTTGATTGGTGCACGCCCGCCCCCCCTTACCCCCCCTGACTGCCGGGTCACGCTGACGTCATCATGGGGGAGTGTTCAGTCTGGGGAGAGGTGTGGCTGTGGCTGCAGTCCTCCAAGACAGCTCTATGCTGTATTGCCAGGGATTTAGACCTAGACGTCTGACGTCACTAGGGGGCGCCATATGGTAGCTCTGACGTCATCAAGTGGGCGTCAACATCCTGGTTATGTGGCAGAGCGGGGAGGGGTGAGTATCAGGGGGGTGGTATATATTGTGACTGTTTCTTGTGTTTGTAGCCTTCACCTTGACTGCCGAAACGTTGGACTTTATGGCATATTAAACCTCCTTTGAGTAAGACCGTGTGCCTGCTTCTTCTTCTTTGTCCGGCTACAGGAAGGGTCAGGAGACAGGGAGGACAGAGGCAGGAGAACCCCATCTGGCTCCGGCCTTGCCTGTCCCTACGAATACAAACATACAACCCCTCACTGAATAACATAGCCCTAATCCCATGTAATAATCCTGGGTGTAAACAAAATAATGGTTTTATGAATATTGTAATGGTTTATTAGGGACCTAGGAGGTGGCCAGTGGGGCTGTTATGTGTATTTTTGTTTATTGTGGGTAGCGGGGGTGGGTGAACGGGGTATTGGCCCCAAGGATGGGTGTTTAGGCCTACCGGGTGGGGGGGTAGCGGAAGGGGTTAACCCCTTCATTACCTTAGCGGTATTAACCGCTAAGTTAAAGAAGAGGTTAAGTCATCCCGCAACCCCCTGGCAAGGCCTAAACACCCACCCAGGGCCAAATACCACCTTCACCCACCCCCGCTACCCGCAATAAGCCTGGCACGGGTATATAACCCCTTCATTGCCTTGGCGGTAATGAAGTTGCCTGTAAATGCATTTTTTATGCATCGGATTCATGCCGGGGGTCTCTGGTGCTGATATTAATGGATATCAGCTCTGGGACACATGCATTTTATTTTCTTCGCAGCTTCACCCCACCTTCTTGCCAACTTTTGTGGCTGGACAATTTGGAGAAGAAACAGCAATTTTAAAGTTGTGATCAGCCGCAATAAGCTGATCAGGGCTTATAGAATTGAGCGTGTTTGAAAAACTGGCGATCAGTGCCGAAAGGTGGCTTATCACCGCGCGTCTGCCGATTTTATTTATTTATTTTCCGGCAAAAAACCCCGGTTATTTTTGCTCTAATCGCCAGCTTCTCTGGGCTTACTGAATCGCTGTAGGCGATTACTGCATGAGGGCCTTAGGGAGGATGTGTTCCTGTAAAGTACACCTAGTTTGGCATAGGATTTGGATGTCAGGGTATCAATGTGCAACCCAAATGTTAAATGGGAGTTGAACTATATGCCCAGATATTTCAAACAAGTAACAGGGGCTAGGATTGTATTAGAGTTGGTTTTTATCTGAAGCTCTGTCATTGGCAGCTTTAGCAATTTAGCTCTGGTCCCAAATACCATCGTTACAGTCTTGTCAGTGTTTAAAATCAGTTTGTTTTAAGAAATCCAGTTTCAAGTCTCAAAAAATCAGATTGAAGTATGTGTTCAAGGTCAGAGAGGCGAGGGCTGCGTGCATATAGGATAAGATCTAAGGCCTCTCACAATAACCCGTTAGGAATATTAATTCCTCATCTATCCGACATAAGTATAAAATATACTCTACCAAGACCCCTAATACAGAGTTACCCACCTTATACGGGAGCAGCTGCCAGACGAGTATAGTAAATGTATCTTATTTCTTTTGCCACTGGAGGGCAGCGTGGAGTTACACGGAGTGGCGCCCGTAAGGACGACGTGCAAGTTAGGCGGAAGGAGAAGCGCACACACTTTTATGTGAAACTGATATATTTGGGGAGGGATTTAGTAGTCTGAGTAAGAAAATTAACCATTTAAATATGCACAGATTTAATCCCACTTTTGGAAATTAGGGATGTTGCCTAAAAGTTTGAGAATGCATAAAGTGCCACCCATGGGCTTTAATGAAGCAGCATTTGTGGGCTAAAGGGAACAGCATTCTGTATAAAGGTATTTTGGACTCGATATAAATAATTGATGCCAAAAACTAATATTAAGTAAATTGAGAATGGAAAAATCTTCAACACAAACGTACAGAATGTGATATTCTGAGAGATCTTACAGATGTTATCAAATCCCACAATGAATATATAGAAAATGTCTGTATAGAACGAGTCAAACAAGAATATGCCAATAAAACGTTTAATTGGGAGATACAGGGGCCACAATTCAGGTCATTTAGCTGAAAGAAGGGCAGCCGGTCAGCCAGTAGAGCAGGTCAGCCAGTAGAGCAGGTCAGCCGGTCAGCCAGTAGAGCAGGTCAGCCGGTCAGCTCTGAGATCAGCATTACTTATATCCCCTAAACGTTGTCCCCTGCATGTAATGCTGCAGAACAGCCTACACTGCATATACTGTACCTGAGATACTTAACCCTTTCTTTTCGCTCGACTCTAATCTGAATGATTTGCTAATTGGTTTGTAATTAGAGAGATATTTGTAGCAGAATCCCATGTATGTTCTTTTTACCTTTTTAGATACCGTTTTGTGTAATAAAAGATATGAGATCAGAGGGGCTTCCTGTTTGCACTTGTGTTTTGGCAGAAGTGTATATGTGACCCTATAAACCTTCTTCACACCCGGCTTGGCAGCGTGACACTAGTGCAGCGTCGTGGGGAAGAATCACTGAGCTGTTAGCAATAGATACAACGGATAGAAAAGACACTACACATAGGTTTGATTAAAGAGAGTATTTTATTGAAATAATTAATCTCTTTGCTGGGAGGGGCCTGCAGCACATTGCAGAGCGATATAGTAACACGCAGAGCAGTGCATTGTAGGCCCCTCCGGCAGCAAAGGGGTGAAGACCAATGCAGGGTGTATAAAGATCTCACTGATAATTCATGCACAAAGGGCAGTTTGTTGCTGTGATCCATAGGAAGGCGAAACATAACCCCTGCTGTGCAATGGGGGAAAAAAATTCCTTCCTGACCCCATTAAATGGCGATCGGATGGTCCCTGGATCACTGCGCAGTGAGATCAGATGGAGCAGCACAGATCAGCGTTGTTATACACAGGGGCACACTCAGTATATAGAGATGCGGGTGATGGGGCCCTTGTGCCCCTGTGTATAACTCACCTGCTCCCCCATCCCCCTGCATATCTATCCCATTCACCCCTTTTCCTCCCGCATACCTCGCAGGGCCGGCCGTCCATTAGGCGGTCGCCTAGCGCGCAGAGGTCCTAGGGGCGCATTAATAATCATTATTATTTTTTCCTCTTATTATTTGATTTATTTATCTTTTTTTTTAAATTATTATTCTTTTTTTTATCCAGTATTTTGGCGCCCTTTTATTTTTATTTTGCGTCGCGCTGGGGTGCGGTCGCACCCCCTGCAGCCCCGATAGCTACGCCACTGTTTATTTTATTATTTTATTTATCTTATTATTTTTTATACAACTGGGGCACAAATTTTAAGTTTCGCCTTGGGCGCATGAAACCCGTGCTCCGGCCCTGCTCCTTGTTCTCTCTCACCCTCTCACGCTCAATATCCCTATCTCCCTCTAGTACCTGCCCCTCCCGCAGCCTTCCTGATCTTATCTGCCTCTCCTGCGGTCAAACCAACTTCTCAGGGCCCCTAGAATACCCCTGTATCTACGCCCTGGCTCATCTGCTACCTGCTCCTGGCTTCTTCTCCGCCTAAAAAAGGTGAAGCAGCAGATCTGTCCGCACCTCTCGTATTCTCCTACCTGCTCCCGGGGTCTTCTCCTCCGCCTAAAAAAGGTGAAGCAGCAGATCCGTCCACACCTGTCGTATGCTCCATGGTCATCGTACACCACGTCTGCGTCATCGGCCGCCTTGTAGCCCACCTCATTGTTCCACTTGACGCCCGCTTTGTCGTATGCCTCGTCGTCCGCCTCGTAGCCCGCCTCGTCGTCTGGTGGCACAAAGGGCACCACCTTCGTGCGTGTCCTGATCTGCAGGAGACATGAAGTGTTTGTAACCAGGGCCAGTGATACTCTGTATCGCAAGAGCTCCTGTGCCACTTATACCCCATCCCCAATACCACGTTATACCGCCCTCCACAGGGCAAATACCCGTTATACCCACCTCCCCAGGCCCAGTACCCAGTTATACAACCCTCCCAAGGCCCAGTACCCTGTTATACGCCCCTCCCCAGGCCCAGTACTCGTTATACCCACCTCACCAGGCCCAGTACCCGTTATACCCACCTCACCAGGCCCAGTACCCATTATATACCCCTCCCCAGAAGGTCATGTTTCTATTTATCAAAAATACATTGAGTTACCTCTGGTTTTCAGGCATGTCCTGGGGGAGTTATCACAGAGACACAGAAACGTTGCTGAGTTTGGGTTAGTAACTCCCTTAACCTCTCAGCAGTTGAATTCCCCATTAGGCGCTTAGCACGTTAAAAACAAGCATTGCTATTTCTCTGCATGAAGTTGCAGGTAATTGGAAGAGTTACACAGTGACGGCTATTTCATCACTCACCTTCTTCCCCCGAAACGGTCTTTTCTGTCTTATTTCCGGCTTCACATCGGATATCCATATCCATTCTTGGCCTCTGATCTGTATGCAAGGCAATGCTTTAAGACAGGGTTGCACAACCTTTTCCCCCTGCTCCCCCCTCCACCTTCCCCACCTTGTCTCCGACGTTCTGATGTAACGACGTCATGTGATATCACGTTGCTATGGCAATGCCACATCATGTGACGCCATGTTGCTGTCGCCAGAAGCCGCCGGAGACAAGGAAAGGGAACTTACAGAGGCCTTGCGCGCGATCTCCAGCATTTAATTTAAATGCTGTGGGGAAGAGCGAGGGGCCTCTGTAAGCGCCGAGCCCCTCCTCCCAAGAAAATGTCGTGCCCCTCGATTTGCGCACCCCTGCTTTAAGAGATATTCTGGGACCCTCCAACTCCTCCATCGGACCCTTCCTCATATTGACTGACCTTGCAGTGCACTGACTTGCACTGACCTGCTATGGTGCCTCTCAAAATACCATGCTAACTCATTCTGAACATACATGTGTCCTTTCTACATGTTACTCAGCTTGTATGGGCCACAGACAGCTTTCCCGGGGTCCAGGACTAGTTTCCACCGGAGACACTCACCCATGGGTCGGCGACTTTGCGAGAACCCACCCCCCCCAACCTGTTTTCTCTTGCACTGCCATAGACAACAACATTTCGGCCTGCTGGTCTTTCTCAGGTAAAGTGGCTAAACCCACTAAATCCAGCAAAGAAAGGCCAGCAGCCGAAACATTGTAGTCTGTGGCACAATAAATTATCTTTTTTTATTCAAATCCGTGTGCCCTTTCTCATCAATCATATTGTATCCATTGGACGAAATGCCGGTCTTCCCTGAGACTAAGGGGCACCGGTAAAAGTATCACTACTTATTGTTTTTTTTTGGTGTGCAGCAAATCCCCATCATTTTTGCGTTCTCTTGCTCTGCCCCAATCTGACACACCACCTTGCTCTCTCACCCCCCTCTTAGACTCCCCCGTCACCCTTTCCTTCTTCAAAGGTTGTCCTTTAATCAGATCTTACCCAAATTGTCTCCATCTCCCTTGGAAATGTTCTGTCTTGAAGCTGTGCGGCTCCTCTTGATCTGAACTTTCTTAGCTGACCCCTTTAGGTTTCGGCTCCGAGGGTCTAAAAAATAAGCGACTCCGAAAAGATGTGAAATATGCGCACGGGTCCTAATGGGGCACTGAGGGGGAGACTTAAATACTAGTAAATATAATCTACTGTGCTAACAAATATAATCTATTAACTAACAAATATAACTTATTAAACTAAGAAATATAATTTATTAAACTAACAAATATAACTTATTAAACTAAGAAATATAACTTATTAAACTAAGAAATATAATTTATTAAACTAAGAAATATAACTTATTAAACTAAGAAATATAACTTATTAAATTAAGAAATATAACTTATTAAACTTAGAAATATAATCTATTAAACTAAATAAATATCTATTAAACTAAATAAATATCTATTCAACTAAATAAATATAATCTATTTAAAAACAATACAATAAAAAGCTGGAGAAATGATACGTCAACCAAGCCACAGATGTGATGCCAATGAGCGTTGAACTCCTTGCAGATCCACCGTCAGCTGGTTGTGGCAGAAAGTGGTGACATACAGTAGAACAGAGTGGTTGAGCTGTAACCACGGCAGTCAGGTCAGAAATCAACACAATATTTTTTGAAATTTAGAATGAGAATGTTCAGTATGTCACATTCTGGGCTCAGACTCTGAGCCCTGTCACATGTTAGCAGCTTGTGATAATAGAAAGTATCCATATACTGGGATGTGATAAGAAACATGAAGGTCATTTTATACTGGGTCCCATAACCTGCTTTATATGAAGTATCATTTTACACTAATTAGTAGAGATGTTACTTTTTGAAAAATAGCACTTCTGGCAACATTGTTCATTTTCTCTACAAATGATAAATGAAAAAGTTGGATAAAACGTTATGTGTGTGTGCGCGCTCAATATATATATATATAGAGGTATCAGTACCGTGTTAGCCGAGCTTCAATAATCAAAAAATAAATACAGAGGCGGCACATTTTATTTGAGTGCGGCTAGCTCCGCAAGCCTGGGGATGCCCCGGCATGCTAGCCGCACTCCCTCGGCGATGACGCGCGGTCACGCGTCATCGGGAGCCTGCGCCCCCTGCACGCGTATCCAGGGCTCCCCAAGGGAGCCCTGGTGTCCCGCGATGTGGGGGACGGCGGCAGGGGGTTTTCGGGGGACCCGGCGGACCCGGCGAGCGGAGGGAGAAAGCCCCGATCGGAGGGCGCTCCTCCGTGGCTTCGGCGCGCGCCAGGCACATCCCGGCGCGCGCCTGGTTACTGCTGCGGCCGAGACCGGGCAAATGCTCAAATAAACTCGGCCGCAGCAATAGATGATACCGTTCTGTGGCTAACGAAATGCTTTTATTTGTGCAAGCTTTCGAGATACACTGATCTCTTCTTCCGGCGATATTACAATGAATGAAGCAAGCAAAAGGTATACTTAAAAACAGTGTCTCTTGGAATGTTATCTGTGCTGGTCCTTCCCCCGGTGTGGATGTGTTTTATGCCTAGAGGTGTCAAAAGGTTCCTGAAAGCAAGTGATGAAAGAGTGTGTATGTGTATCAGTGTGAATGAAAATGAATGGAGAGCCCACAGTATATACAGTGCTTTACAAAAGGTGTGTGTGGAGTGGGAGTGGATATAAATGGTGTGGGTGGGTGTGGAAATGTGAGAGTTTGTAGCACAACTAAAAGTGTGTGTGGATACTTTGTGGTCCCTATTGGTATATAGGGATGGAAAAACAGTATTTGTATGTGTAAGAGACAGCTGTGTGTGCATACATATAGCACAGTATGTTAAATTACGCCGCGGGGTCATGTGACGTCACCCTCGTCAAATGCCGCTGCAGGTCACGTGACGCCACATCAAGGTAAGGGGGGGGGGGCGCGAGCACCAGCAGAGGGAAGGCAGGGGGGCGAGCTGCAAAAGTTTGTGCTCCCCTGGTATAACCAATAAATAATATAGCTGATATAGCAATTTGGTTGTGGCTAGAGAGAGATTATAATGGCAGTGAGAATTAGTGGTCAGAATTAATAACAGTGCAATTACTAAAAAGTAGCTGTAATAAAATAATAATAAACACTATGCCTAAACACAATAAAAGTCCAGAAACGTAGCTCTAATAGCTATGTTATAACTCAATCATAAAAGGATCCAATTCGGGCGTCCTCTGGAGCCCTGGCAGCTCTCTTCAGGGAAACAACCACCTCCTCGACAGATATCTAAACAAAAAAAAGAAGAGAAAGTGCCCGCTCCAAGTGTAAATTCGGTTTAACAATTTCATTTCCTGGACAAGATAAAAATAGCAAACTCACAAACATCCGTTTGGTAAAAGCTTTGTGTGAGACAAGCTCGGGCTCCGTGGTAATCCGGTGGTCAATCCGCAGCTCCAGACTTTGGACGATGACCGGGAAACTCGATAAACTGCGCCCCTCGCAGTCTGGTCCTCCAGCAATCTGTGGTATGTTGTGGTTCCACTGTAATTCCGGCGTCTCGTCTTGGTCGCGTACCAACTTCCCTTCCGGCGTCAGGACGTATAGTGTGGCAATAGCAACGAGAAGAAAGTACTGAGGTGGGGTTGGATCCCCCTCGGTTATTTCTTGTTTTATTAATAAATAATTTACTATATTTTAATCTCTGGTGCGCATTGTGTGCATTTTTCTTCTTGTCTGCACAGTGCTTCAGATGCTGCATCTGAAAAAATGCCGGTGGATCCGGATGTGAGGTAGGGAAGTGACGTCCGCGAAGGAAACGTTATTGCCACGCCTCCAAATATTTATTGCCACGCCCCCAATCGCACCCGCTGCATACCCTGCAAAGCCATAAAAAAGCTCAGGCTTCAGCAAATGTATTGCAGCGTGTGTGCCTTCCCTCCGTCTGAAATACTATAGACGCAGCCTTATCGACGCTTACTAAATAGGCCCCTATGTCTCTCTCTCTCTGTGTCTCTGTCTCTCTATGTGTCTCTGTCTCTCTCTGTGTGTCTCTGTCTCTCTCTGTGTGTCTCTGTCTCTCTCTGTGTGTCTCTGTCTCTCTCTCTGTGTCTCTGTCTCTCTCTGTGTGTCTCTGTTTCTCTCTGTGTGTGTCTCTGTGTGTGTCTCTGTATCTCTGTCTCTCTCTGTGTCTCTGTGTGTGTCTCTGTGTCTCTCAAATCAAATCAGCTTGATTGGCATGTCAAAAGAACATTTCAGTATTGCCAAAGCGTGAGTAATAGGGGGTGTGGGACAATGATTACACGAATACTAGGGTACGGTATAATGGTTATACAGTACATTACTTTTGTCTCTCTCTCTCTGTGTGTCTGTCTCTCTCTCTCTGTGTCTCTCTCTCCCTATGTCCCTCTCTCTGTCTCTCTCTCATTCTCTGTCTCTCTCTCATTCTCTGTCTCTCTCTCATTCTCTGTCTCTCTCTCTCATCCCTGTATGATAGGTATGTTCCAACTCTATTTTTTGCTCTTCTTTTCCGTTTTAGAGGAGGGAGTCCCTCACCTCTTCAGCCACACACCAGGAACGCTCTGTGTCTCTGTCTCTCTCTGTGTGTCTCAGTCTCTCTCTGTGTGTCTCTGTCTCTCACTGTGTGTCTCTCTGTGTCTCTGTCTCTCTCTGTGTGTCTCTGTCTCTCTCTGTGTGTCTCTGTTTCCCACTGTGTGTCTCTGTGTGTGTCTCTGTATCTCTGTCTCTCTGTGTCTCTGTGTCTCTCAAATCAAATCAGCTTGATTGGCATGTCAAAAGAACATTTCAGTATTGCCAAAGCGTGAGTAATAGGGGGTGTGGGACAATGATTACACGAATACTAGGGGGTACGGTATAATGGTTATACAGTACATTACTTTTGTCACTCTCTCTCTCTCTGTGTCTGTCTCTCTCTCTCTGTGTCTCTCTCTCCCTATGTCCCTCTCTCTGTCTCTCTCTCATTCTCTGTCTCTCTCTCATTCTCTGTCTCTCTCATTCTCTGTCTCTCTCTCATTCTCTGTCTCTCTCTCATTCTCTGTCTCTCTCTCATTCTCTGTCTCTCTCTCTCATCCCTGTATGATAGGTATGTTCCATCTCTATTTTTTGCTCTTCTTTTCCGTTTGAGAGGAGGGAGTCCCTCACCTCTTCAGCCACACACCAGGAACGCTGGATTGCTTACAGACGTTCGGAGAGGCGGATACAGTCGTGGATTGCAGGCACTGATTTATCTGGTAAGTACCGCAAACATGCTTGAACAAGGGCCGTAGACATTTTATTTGATGGTTTAGATTATCATTGTCTGTGGTTGTTAGTTATTGGTATTAGAGTTTTTTGATGTTGTAACGAATCAAATACATTTTGAAGTAGTAATCCACTCCGAACTGGGCATTCCTGGCCAATAATGCCCTGGCTGTAAGAGTTGAAGGGCCCAAGCAAAGCCCCCACCTCTATACACACTAACACTGCAGGGGCATCAGAGTGTCTTGTTGTCATGGCAACGGGGGGTGTCACGTGATGTAATTTGTTTAATAAATTATTTTTTAAAGTTTCCCGGTTTTTCATTTTCGAAATCTGGTCACCCTATTCATCAAGCAGAAAAAGTGAAGAAACAATTGTAGTTTTGCTAATGGACGTCATTTTGGCATATCATTAGCTTTGAGGATACCCATTCATATGAAGAAAAATAACATTGATTCCCAATGTAGCCCCCCTTCCCTGGGCCAATCGCAGATCGGGCCCCCCTCCTCTGTACTAGGGTCTGGCTACGTGTCTGAGTGTGGTGCATACCTGCTGGCAACAGGGGGGCCTGAGTCTCCCGCGATGGTATGGGGGATGACAGGATCAGGTTTCTGGGGTGAATGCCTCCGTCTCATCAGAGCAGGATGAAATTTCTCTTCAGAAGGACTTGGAGAGACTGGAAACGTGGGCAGGTAAATGGCAAATGAGGTTTAATACAGATAAATGTAAGGTTATGCATTTGGGATGCAAGAATAAAAAGGCGACTTACAAATTAAATAGAGATATATTGGGGGAATCCTTGATGGAGAAGGATTTAGGAGTGCTTGTAGACAGCAGGCTTAGCAATAGTGCCCAATGTCATGCAGTAGCTGCAAAGGCAAACAAGATCTTATCTTGCATCAAACGGGCAATGGATGGAAGGGAAGTAGACATAATTATGCCCCTTTACAAAGCATTAGTAAGACCACACCTTGAATATGGAGTACAATTTTGGGCACCAATCCTAAGAAAAGACATTATGGAACTAGAGAGAGTGCAGAGAAGAGCCACCAAATTAATAAAGGGGATGGACATTCTAACTTATGAGGAGAGGCTAGCTATATTGGATTTATTTACATTAGAAAAGAGGCGTCTAAGAGGGGATATGATAACTATATACAAATATATTCAGGGACAATACAAGGAGCTTTCAAAAGAACTATTCATCCCACGGGCAGTACAAAGGACTCGGGGCCATCCCTTAAGGTTGGAGGAAAGGAAATTTCACCAGCAACAAAGGAAAGGGTTCTTTACAGTAAGGGCAGTTAAAATGTGGAATTCATTACCCATGGAGACTGTGATGGCAGATACAATAGATTTGTTCAAAAAAAGGTTGGACATCTTTTTAGATGGGAAAGGTATACAGGGATATACCAAATAAGTATATATGGGAAGGATGTTGATCCAGGGATTAATCCGAATGCCAATTCTTGGAGTCAGGAAGGAATTAATTTTTCCCCTTAATGGGGTTTTTTGTTTGCCTTCCTCTGGATCAATAAGTAAGTATAGATATAGAATAAAGTATCTGTTGTCTGAATTTAGCATAGGTTGAACTTGATGGACGTACGTCTTTTTTCAACCTCATCTACTATGTAACTATGTAACTATGTATGTAATGGTGCAGCGCCTCCATCTCTGAGCCCCAGGAATACGGGTGGAATCCTTCCAGAGAGTCCCCCCCCCCCCCTCGGGGATGAGAGATTCCAGTCTCACACTGTATATCTTTAAAAGCAGCCGCAGCTCTTTATTCACAGCAGCAGAATAGCAGCAACAAGACTGTCAATCAGGTACAGGGTGTCTTCCTCCACACAGGACTGCTCTCCCTCAGGATGGTCTCTGTGTCCCTGCCACCACCCCAGGTCAAGGGCACCTAGGGTGGGGCTAGCTCTTCCCTCGCCCCCTAAACAGGGTGAGAGGAATTGGTCCACCTCCCTAACTAAGGTTGCATCAGCTCTACTCAGAGGCTGATGGCTCCCCTTCTCCAACGGCCAATTGATATAGGCTCTCTCTGTCACCCTGGGCCAGCCAGGTGACAGACTCAGCAGACTCTAACTCTGGACTGAACTCTTAACTCTGACACACACTTCTACTAAATAGGAAGTGCACTGCTCTTTATGATATTGGCAGGCACTGCCCCTGTGTCTCTGCCTACCACACAGGGTCAGGTACCAATTTCAGGAATGTCCCGTTATTAGCGTAAACACAACAGAGTTCCATGGATCTAGCATTAAGACTGTAAGCTCTCCAGGCCAGGGATTTCCTTTCCTATTGTCTGATTTTGTTTGTTGCACTTATTGTACTATAATTCTCTGTACTGTATTGCCTCTCTTATAAAGCGCTATATAAATAAATATTTACATACATAATATATCGTAATGCATCTTAAGACACCTTAGAGTTCCCTCTATAAGACACTTTATGGTCCACTCAAGTGATTAGTCTGTAAGTAGGGTGACCATTCGTCCCGGTTTTGCCGGGACAGTCCCGTTTTTTTCTGCCCTGTCCCGATTTTAGCTCTGTCCCGGTTATGTCCCGGTTTTTGTCCATGGTCCCGGTATTGCGGGGCAGCGGCGGTGAGAATGTGGCGGCCGGTATGTATTTTCTATGTGTGTGTGTGAATGCTGCCGGGGAGACTGAATGAAGGAGAATGCCGGGGGCGAGACTTAGAATGCCGGTCGGCCCGCAGGGGATTGGTTGCAGGCAGGTCAGAGGAAGCCGGGGGCGGGACTTCCGCTTTGTGCAGAGCACACGTGTCTTCCCGCTCCCAGCTCCTCTGTTCGTGGTGAGTGTCCCCTTTCTGTCCCGGGTCCCAGCCAGGGGGGGTAATAGGAGGTGGTAGCGGGGGTGCGCCTACCTTTGTACCAGCTTGTACCTTTGCCCCACTGGCGCTCCCACCATTGCCCCCCCGGCGCTCCCACCATTGCCCCATCGGCGCTCCCACCTTTGCCCCCCGGCGCTCCCACCTTTGCCCCCCGGCGCTCCCACCTTTGCCCCATCGGCACTCCCACCTTTGCCCCCCGGCGCTCCCACCTTTGCCCCCCCGGCGCTCACAGCTTTGCCCCCCCAGTGGGTGTGTGTGTGAATCAGTGGGTGTGTGTGTGTGTGTGAATCAGTGTGTGTGTGTGTGTGTGTGTATTAGTGTGTGTGTGTGTGTGTGTGTATCAGTGGGTGTGTGTGTGTGTGTGTGTGTGTGTGTGTGTATCAGTGTGTGTGTGTGTGTATCAGTGTGTCTATATCTGTGTGTGTGTGTGTATCAGTGTGTGTGTATGTGTATCAGTGTGTGTGTGTGTGTGTGTGTGTATGTGTATCAGTGTGTGTGTGTGTATGTGTATCAGTGTGTGTGTGTGTGTGTGTGTGTGTGTGTGTGTGTGTGTGTGTGTGTGTGTGTGTATTTGTGTGTGTGTGTGTGTGTGTGTATGTGTATCTCTGTCTGTTTGTGTATCTGTGTGTGTGTATCTGTGTGCGTGTGTATCTGTGTGTGTGTGTGTGTGTGTGTGTGTGCGTGTATCAGTGGGTGTGTGGGTGTGTGTCAGTGTGTGTGTATCAGTGTGTGTGTGTGTGTGTATCAGTGTGTGTGTGTGTGTTTCAGTGTGTGTGTGTTTCAGTGTGTGTGTGTGTGTGTGTATCAGTGTGTGTGTATCAGTGTGTGTGTGTATCAGTGTGTGTGTGTGTGTGTGTGTGTGTGTGTGTGTGTGTGTGTGTGTGTGTGTGTGTGTGTGTGTGTGTGTGTGTGTGTGTGTGTGTGTGTGTGTGTGTGTGTGTGTGTGTGAATCAGTGTGTGTGTGTGTGTGTGTGTGTGTGTGTGTGTGTGTATCAGTGGGTGTGTGTGTATCAGTGTGTCTGTATCTGTGTGTGTGTGTGTGTGTGTGTGTGTGTGTGTATCAGTGTGGCTTTTTTGGCGATAAGCTGGTGATAAGTGGCTTATCGCTGCTTACTGCATGAGGGCCTTAGGGAGGATTTGTTCCTTTAAAGTACACCTAGTTTGGCATAGGATTTGGATGTCAGGGTATCAATGTGCAACCCAAATGTTAAATGGGAGTTGAATGCCCAGATATTTCAAACAAGTAACAGGGGCTAGGATGGTTTTAGAGCTGGTTTTTATCTGAAGCTCTGTCATTGGCAGCTTTAGCAATTTAGCTCTGGTCCCAAATACCATTGTTACAGTCTTGTCAGTGTTTAAAATCAGTTTGTTTTGGGAAATCCAGTTTCAACTCTCAAAAAATCAGATTGAAGTATGTGTTCAAGGTCAGAGAGGCGAGGGCTGCGTGCATATAGGATAAGATCTAAGGCCTCTCACAATAACCCGTTAGGAATATTAATTCCTCATCTATCCGACATAAGTATAAAATATAGGAAGAAGGGGGTAGGATGGTCCGTGGTTCACAGCAACTTCAGCAGCCAACGCATGGATGTCTAAAAAAACTTTATTGATCGCTAGCAGCAAACATCAGGCAACCACTCTAACATGTTTCGTCCAGGCTAAGGACTTTTTCAAAGAGTGCTGATAGTGTATGGCAGCCAAATAGATATAGGGAGTGGTGAGTGTATGCCACCAATAGAAACAGGGAACATATTTAAACCTCACCTGTGGTAGATTAATCATTAAAGTGGATAACTATCCCCCAACAATCCCCATAGCAATGGCTGCACAACAAGGTATTTACAACATACACATGAAAAATCTTAAAAACAAAACAGAACATATAATGGATAAATTTAAAAACACAACTACTGATGTTTTAAGTTACCAGCATCATTATTATTACTGTATATAAAGCTATATCAATTAATGGAAGTATACAGATGTATAACAAAGGATTTCATATATCTAGTACTTATAAAATCTTTTCAGTACTTATAAAGCATTTTCAGTATCAAGATTCACTTTAAAGGGATATAAACATTTTATCAATTTATTCACATAATTCATATCCATGAATACAGTGGCAACCGCATGACAGACAGTAACTTAATATGTCACCTCCCAGATCACAATGTAATTGGGTGAACACTGTGAACCCACCCCAAAACTTAGCCATTACCCCATCAGGAAGTGTTTCAGTTCCCACTCCTGATTGATGCCGGCCGGATGGAGTGTGTTCAGAGTGTACACCCAATACATTTCCTGTTTATTTAATACCCCCTCTCTATGGCCTCCTCTAGCGTTACAAGGGATATGTTCAATTGCCATATAGGAAAAATTGGCTATTCCCCCTTTAGGGCATCTGGAGAAGTGTCTGGGAACTGGATGAGATACATCATTTTTTTTAATAAGCCTGACATGCTCGGCAATGCGGGTCTTGACTGGCCGAATGGTTCGTCCCACATACAATTTTTTGCAACCACATCTCAAAAGATAAATGGTGTAGGATGTATTACAATTCAAAAATTCTTTAATAAAATATTTTTTTCCATTGATGTCAGTTTGGACAAATTTTGTACTATGAACATATTTACACATGGAACAATTTCCACATGCATAAAAACCTTTAGGAATACTACCAATTCTTTTAAGATCAGTTTTAGTTTGAAAGTGACTTGGCGAGAGGTGTGATGCTAGTGTCTTAGCCCTACGGAATGAAAATTTTGGTCCCTTCAAGGTAAACTCAGCAATATCCTTATCAAGGCACAGGGTGTGCCAATGTTTATGCACAATGTCGCATATAAGCTTGGATTGGCGACTATAAGTCGTGATGAATAATGGACTCATATCACTATACTTGCTCTTAGATTGTATGTACCCCTTATGATGTTTGTCTTTTTTCTTTTTATCGAGGATTCCAGGGCGATCCAAAGTCATAGCGTACTCGTATGCTGTCTGGATATCTGTATATTTGTAACCCCTGGCTTGGAATCTCTCAAATAGTGCTTGTGACTGCAAAGAGAAATTCTCGTCATCAGAACATATCCGTCTCAACCTTACAAATTGGGCCCTCGGAATACTTTTGATTAAAGATTGTGGATGACAACTTTTGGCTGACAGTAGTGTGTTTCGGGAGTTTGGCTTGCGAAATATGTCAGTTTGGATTAGCATGTCATGGTCTATGTAAAGGAGCAGGTCCAGATAATTGATGCAATTTATATTTTGTTCATAAGTGAATTTGATATTAACATTATTGATATTAAGTGTGTTTATAAATGCTACAAGTGATGATTCATCGCCGTCCCATATAATAATGAGATCGTCGATGAATCTTTTATAGTAAATAATTTGTGAACGATAAGAATTATTACTGTGATATATATATTGTGCTTCCCATAACCCCATGAATAAGTTTGCATATGATGGTGCAAAACTTGTGCCCATTGCAGTGCCTAATAATTGTAAATAAAAACGTGAATCAAATAAGAAATAATTGTGAGTTAATAAAAATTTAATAGATTCTAATAGAAAAGTGCAAAGTGAAGTGGACAGATGTGATAAATTTAAAAAGTGCGTGATAGCTAATAACCCGTGATCGTGATTAATGATGGAATACAGAGAGATCACGTCAAGGGTGACCCATCTGTATTCTTTTTTCCAGACCAGATCCTTTACATCTACCATGAGGTCCGTGGAATCCTTAATGAATGACGGTAATGCCAGTACCAATGGTTTGAGATAAGAGTCCACATACCGCGATAACCCATCTCCCAAAGATCCAATACCTGCCACTATAGGACGACCAGGAGGGTCGACCAGTGACTTATGGATCTTTGGGAGATGGTGGAATACCGGAATCACGGGATGTGGACTTCTCAAAAATTCAATCTCATGTTTGTCTAATGTACAAAGTATCTTTCCAAATTCAATAATTTCATCTAGTTGACTAATAAAGTCCTGTGTTGGATCCTTTTTAAGAAGTTTATACTGATCCGGATTCCCTAACTTAAAACATCAGTAGTTGTGTTTTTAAATTTATCCATTATATGTTCTGTTTTGTTTTTAAGATTTTTCATGTGTATGTTGTAAATACCTTGTTGTGCAGCCATTGCTATGGGGATTGTTGGGGGATAGTTATCCACTTTAATGATTAATCTACCACAGGTGAGGTTTAAATATGTTCCCTGTTTCTATTGGTGGCATACACTCACCACTCCCTACTCCCTATATCTATTTGGCTGCCATACACTATCAGCACTCTTTGAAAAAGTCCTTAGCCTGGACGAAACATGTTAGAGTGGTTGCCTGATGTTTGCTGCTAGCGATCAATAAAGTTTTTTTAGACATCCATGCGTTGGCTGCTGAAGTTGCTGTGAACCACGGACCATCCTACCCCCTTCTTCCTGTGTCATCATTTCCGGAGGAGCACGCTGACGCCAGCTACACCAGAGGAGGAAGCCGCTGCAGAATTCCCTGCACCAACAGGGACGGCTTTTTCGTGAGTACTCCTAACCTCCACGCGGTATTTCAGGGAGATTATTGAGGCGGTTAGTGCCGGGCTGTGATTTACTTGGGGGCGCCCCTTAGGGAGGTGTCCCCCTGTACCTCTATCCGGCTTACTATTACCCAACTCCCTGTTTTCAATGCCGGAGGCTTATTGTTTCATTAATCATTGCTGGGTCTCTCTTCAATCAAGTTGCCATAAAGTGTGTGCACTACCTGTTAGCAGCCTCGGTATACTGGGTAATTCCATATTCTCTAGCAATCTATTTCTACCTGATGGCTCACGGGCAAGTGAATAAGTGAATAAGTAAATTGTATATGCTTATTTGGACTATCCTGGAAAATTCCAAAATATAAAGGACATTATTTACTCAAGAATTTAAGGATTACTGTTTTTTGCACTTAGGCTTCAGCCAACGCATGAGAGTTTTTAACAAGATATTAATAAATAATTTTTATTTTTAATTCAATACTATTATATTGTTTTTTTGCCATGGAAGATATTGATGTTGAATCAGAGGATACAAATGTGGATACATATGTCAATGCATGCGGGGATAATGCCAAACGTTCAAAAAAAGCTGCCCACTTGTTTAATGAAAGTACTGAGGTTATATGTGAGGAGCCTTCAGACCTCACACATTACTTTGTAAAGCTAGAAAGACTGTTGGTGTTGAATATACGCCTATGGTGGGACATCACCTCATTGAACAACTATATTAGATGTAAAAGAATACCACGAGGTTTGCGAATAAAAAAGACACCAACATTTGGCTTTACCAATATGCAATTTGAGCAGGACTGGACTGATACTCTAAACCAATGTTCTTTAAAGCTAATGGAACTAATCATTCAGCAGAAGTCAAAAGAAAAGGAGCAATTAATGTTGGAAATAAACCTTTTGAGGAACAACTTGAAGCCATTTATTAAAATGGATCAATTTATAAAAAACGACAAAACCCTGCTGACTAATATTGAGACCATAGAGGACACAATAAGTGACAAAAAACACAGCAAGTTCGAACGAGACCGTGTAGATTATATAAAAGGACAAATTTATTGTTGGCAGAAACCTCAAACAAGAGAGAATGTGGGATCCAATACAGCAAGGGGGTTTAAACCTCAATCCAAAGGATGGTCTAAAAGCAACCCTAATAAGTCTATCTTAAAGGGAAGATCAGCTGACAACTCAGGTGCGGAGTCAGACTACTCAGAGTGCGAATTGAGATCTCACTCTGTATCTTTTGAAGGTTCTACTGAGAGTATACGAGATAACCATGGGAGATCTAGGAGCGACAGCAGGTCATCCATCACATCTAATGGGGCCAGATCAAAAAATCAGGAACAGGCTCCCTCTTCGTCTTCTTTTTTATCCACAGGAACACGATCACGCCGCGAACCAGACGATCGCGGAGAAAACGTGGAAACTCGAGGGAGACCAAAAAGAAAGAAGTACACATAGATGAGAGTGATAATAACGTCATTAATCTCTCAGGAGTGGAACTCTCCCATGCACAATTATCTCTACTAAATAAGGGACTAGGTTTTGCCCCGGTTCAGGACTTCCACTTGTTCCAGACTGTGATTGACCTCCAAAGGTTTACTCGCAAATTATCCTTAAAAAAGTTTTTTATATCAAGAGGACATTTTCAAACTAATAACTTGTCTGACTCTGATAATGATGTTGTATTACCCAATACTGATGATGAACTACCTAATATTGTTACTAATGATGCATTAACTAATATTTCTCTTGATACCTTTCAGGAAACCTGTGTATTATCAGACTTGGACGCATTACTTGAGCAGCAAGGCGAAGAAATCAATGCTTTCTCCCAACCTTTCTTTGGCACCCACTCCTCAGGATTTAAAAAGAAGTCTATCTTCTGCCCCAATGCCAATAGGGGGCCTTTCATTACGGCATTTGAAAGGTTGGTAGAAAGAGACCTTCAAATTTTATCTAAAGGTTTCTCCTGCTCATCTATGCATGCCAATAACCTGACATACACGGAGATTCATGAACTAGACACCTTGAAGCATAACAAAGACATCATGTTTAGAAATGCTGATAAAGGTGGAGCCCTTGTGGTTTTATCCACCCTACAATACAAACAGGAGGCATTACGGCAGCTAGGGAATCCGGATCAGTATAAACTTCTTAAAAAGGATCCAACACAGGACTTTATTAGTCAACTAGATGAAATTATTGAATTTGGAAAGATACTTTGTACATTAGACAAACATGAGATTGAATTTTTGAGAAGTCCACATCCCGTGATTCCGGTATTCCACCATCTCCCAAAGATCCATAAGTCACTGGTCGACCCTCCTGGTCGTCCTATAGTGGCAGGTATTGGATCTTTGGGAGATGGGTTATCGCGGTATGTGGACTCTTATCTCAAACCATTGGTACTGGCATTACCGTCATTCATTAAGGATTCCACGGACCTCATGGTAGATGTAAAGGATCTGGTCTGGAAAAAAGAATACAGATGGGTCACCCTTGACGTGATCTCTCTGTATTCCATCATTAATCACGATCACGGGTTATTAGCTATCACGCACTTTTTAAATTTATCACATCTGTCCACTTCACTTTGCACTTTTCTATTAGAATCTATTAAATTTTTATTAACTCACAATTATTTCTTATTTGATTCACGTTTTTATTTACAATTATTAGGCACTGCAATGGGCACAAGTTTTGCACCATCATATGCAAACTTATTCATGGGGTTATGGGAAGCACAATATATATATCACAGTAATAATTCTTATCGTTCACAAATTATTTACTATAAAAGATTCATCGACGATCTCATTATTATATGGGACGGCGATGAATCATCACTTGTAGCATTTATAAACACACTTAATATCAATAATGTTAATATCAAATTCACTTATGAACAAAATATAAATTGCATCAATTATCTGGACCTGCTCCTTTACATAGACCATGACATGCTAATCCAAACTGACATATTTCGTAAGCCAAACTCCCGAAACACACTACTGTCAGCCAAAAGTTGTCATCCACAATCTTTAATCAAAAGTATTCCGAGGGCCCAATTTGTAAGGTTGAGACGGATATGTTCTGATGACGAGAATTTCTCTTTGCAGTCACAAGCACTATTTGAGAGATTCCAAGCCAGGGGTTACAAATATACAGATATCCAGACAGCATACAAGTACGCTATGACTTTGGATCGCCCTGGAATCCTCGATAAAAAGAAAAAAGACAAACATCATAAGGGGTACATACAATCTAAGAGCAAGTATAGTGATATGAGTCCATTATTCATCACGACTTATAGTCGCCAATCCAAGCTTATATGCGACATTGTGCATAAACATTGGCACACCCTGTGCCTTGATAAGGATATTGCTGAGTTTACCTTGAAGGGACCAAAATTTTCATTCCGTAGGGCTAAGACACTAGCATCACACCTCTCGCCAAGTCACTTTCAAACTAAAACTGATCTTAAAAGAATTGGTAGTATTCCTAAAGGTTTTTATGCATGTGGAAATTGTTCCATGTGTAAATATGTTCATAGTACAAAATTTGTCCAAACTGACATCAATGGAAAAAAATATTTTATTAAAGAATTTTTGAATTGTAATACATCCTACACCATTTATCTTTTGAGATGTGGTTGCAAAAAATTGTATGTGGGACGAACCATTCGGCCAGTCAAGACCCGCATTGCCGAGCATGTCAGGCTTATTAAAAAAAATGATGTATCTCATCCAGTTCCCAGACACTTCTCCAGATGCCCTAAAGGGGGAATAGCCAATTTTTCCTATATGGCAATTGAACATATCCCTTGTAACGCTAGAGGAGGCCATAGAGAGGGGGTATTAAATAAACAGGAAATGTATTGGGTGTACACTCTGAACACACTCCATCCGGCCGGCATCAATCAGGAGTGGGAACTGAAACACTTCCTGATGGGGTAATGGCTAAGTTTTGGGGTGGGTTCACAGTGTTCACCCAATTACATTGTGATCTGGGAGGTGACATATTAAGTTACTGTCTGTCATGCGGTTGCCACTGTATTCATGGATATGAATTATGTGAATAAATTGATAAAATGTTTATATCCCTTTAAAGTGAATCTTGATACTGAAAATGCTTTATAAGTACTGAAAAGATTTTATAAGTACTAGATATATGAAATCCTTTGTTATACATCTGTATACTTCCATTAATTGATATAGCTTTATATACAGTAATAATAATGATGCTGGTAACTTAAAACATCAGTAGTTGTGTTTTTAAATTTATCCATTATATGTTCTGTTTTGTTTTTAAGATTTTTCATGTGTATGTTGTAAATACCTTGTTGTGCAGCCATTGCTATGGGGATTGTTGGGGGATAGTTATCCACTTTAATGATTAATCTACCACAGGTGAGGTTTAAATATGTTCCCTGTTTCTATTGGTGGCATACACTCACCACTCCCTATATCTATTTGGCTGCCATACACTATCAGCACTCTTTGAAAAAGTCCTTAGCCTGGACGAAACATGTTAGAGTGGTTGCCTGATGTTTGCTGCTAGCGATCAATAAAGTTTTTTTAGACATCCATGCGTTGGCTGCTGAAGTTGCTGTGAACCACGGACCATCCTACCCCCTTCTTCCTGTGTCATCATTTCCGGAGGAGCACGCTGACGCCAGCTACACCAGAGGAGGAAGCCGCTGCAGAATTCCCTGCACCAACAGGGACGGCTTTTTCGTGAGTACTCCTAACCTCCACGCGGTATTTCAGGGAGATTATTGAGGCGGTTAGTGCCGGGCTGTGATTTACTTGGGGGCGCCCCTTAGGGAGGTGTCCCCCTGTACCTCTATCCGGCTTACTATTACCCAACTCCCTGTTTTCAATGCCGGAGGCTTATTGTTTCATTAATCATTGCTGGGTCTCTCTTCAATCAAGTTGCCATAAAGTGTGTGCACTACCTGTTAGCAGCCTCGGTATACTGGGTAATTCCATATTCTCTAAGTATAAAATATAGTCTACCAAGACCCCTAATACAGAGTTACCCACCTTATACGGGAGCAGCTGCCAGACGAGTATAGTAAATGTATCTTATTTCTTTTGCCACTGGAGGGCAGCGTGGAGTTACACGGAGTGGCGCCCGTAAGGACGACGTGCCAGTTAGGCGGAAGGAGAAGCGCACACACTTTTATGTGAAACGGATATATTTGGGGAGGGATTTAGGAGTCTGAGTGAGAAAATTTATATTTTGTCACAATGGAAAAATGGAAAAATTAACCATTTAAATATGCACAGATTTAATCCCACTTTTGGAAATTAGGGATGTTGCCTAAAAGTTTGAGAATGCATAAAGTGCCACCCATGGGCTTTAATGAAGCAGCATTTGTGGGCTAAAGGGAACAGCATTCTGTATAAAGGTATTTTGGACTCGATATAAATAATTGATGCCAAAAACTAATATTAAGTAAATTGAGAATGGAAAAATCTTCAACACAAACGTACAGAATGTGATATTCTGAGAGATCTTACAGATGTTATCAAATCCCACAATGAATATATAGAAAATGTCTGTATAGAACGAGTCAAACAAGAATATGCCAATAAAACGTTTAATTGGGAGATACAGGGGCCACAATTCAGGTAATTTAGCTGAAAGAAGGGCAGCCGGTCAGCCAGTAGAGCAGGTCAGCCGGTCAGCCAGAAGAGCAGGTCAGCCAGTAGAGCAGGTCAGCCGGTCAGCCAGAAGAGCAGGTCAGCCAGTAGAGCAGGTCAGCCGGTCAGCCAGTAGAGCACGTCAGCCGGTCAGCTCTGAGATCAGCATTACTTATATCCCCTAAACGTTGTCCCCTGCATGTAATGCTGCAGAACAGCCTACACTGCATATACTGTACCTGAGATACTTAACCCTTTCTTTTCGCTCGACTCTAATCTGAATGATTTGCTAATTGGTTTGTAATTAGAGAGATATTTGTAGCAGAATCCCATGTATGTTCATTTTACCTTTTTAGATACCGTTTTGTGTAATAAAAGATATGAGATCAGAGGGGCTTCCTGTTTGCACTTGTGTTTTGGCAGAAGTGTATATGTGAAACTATAAACCTTCTTCACACCCGGCTTGGCAGCGTGACACTAGTGCAGCGTCCTGGGGAAGAATCACTGAGCTGTTAGCAATAGATAGAAAAGACACTACACATAGGTTTGATTAAAGAGAGTATTTTATTGAAATAATTAATCTCTTTGCTGGGAGGGGCCTGCAGCACATTGCAGAGCGATATAGTAACACGCAGAGCAGTGCATTGTAGGCCCCTCCGGCAGCAAAGGGGTGAAGACCAATGCAGGGTGTATAAAGATCTCACTGATAATTCATGCACAAAGGGCAGTTTGTTGCTGTGATCTAGAGGAAGGCGAAACATAACCCCTGCTGTGCAATGGGGGAAAAAAAATTCCTTCCTGACCCCATTAAATGGCGATCGGATGGTCCCTGGATCACTGCGCAGTGAGATCAGATGGAGCAGCACAGATCAGCGTTGTTATACACAGGGGCACACTCAGTATATAGAGATGCGGGTGATGGGGCCCTTGTGCCCCTGTGTATAACTCACCTGCTCCCCCATCCCCCTGCATATCTATCCCATTCACCCCTTTTCCTCCCGCATACCTCGCAGGGCCGGCCGGCCATTAGTCGCCTAGCGCGCAGAGGTCCTAGGTGCGCATTAATAATCATTATTATTTTTTCCTCTTATTATTTTATTTATTTATCTTTTTTTTAAAATTATTATTCTTTTTTTTATCCAGTATTTTGGCGCCCTTTTATTTTTATTTGCGTCGCGCTGGGGTGCGGTCGCACCCCCTGCAGCCCCGATAGCTACGCCACTGTTTATTTTATTATTTTATTTATCTTATTATTTTTTATACAACTGGGGCACAAATTTTAAGTTTCGCCTCGGGCGCATGAAACCCGTGCTCCGGCCCTGCTCCTTGTTCTCTCTCTCCCTCTCCCGCCCAATATCCCTATCTCCCTCTAGTACCTGCCCCTCCCGCAGCCTTCCTGATCTTATCTGCCTCTCCTGCGGTCAAACCAACTTCTCAGGGCCCCTAGAATACCCCTGTATCTACGCCCTGGCTCCTCTGCTACCTGCTCCTGGCTTCTTCTCCGCCTAAAAAAGGTGAAGCAGCAGATCTGTCCGCACCTCTCGTATTCTCCTACCTGCTCCCGGGGTCTCTCCTCCGCCTAAAAAAGGTGAAGCAGCAGATCCGGCCACACCTGTCGTATGCTCCATGGTCATCGTACACCACGTCTGCGTCATCGGCCGCCTTGTAGCCCACCTCATTGTTCCACTTGACGCCCGCTTTGTCGTATGCCTCGTCGTCCGCCTCGTAGCCCGCCTCGTCATCTGGTGGCACAAAGGGCACCACCTTCGTGCGTGTCCTGATCTGCAGGAGACATGTGTCTGTAAGCGCCGAGCCCCTCCTCCCAAGAAAATGTCGTGCCCCTCGATTTGCGCACCCCTGCTTTAAGAGATATTCTGGGACCCTCCAACTCCTCATCGACCCTTCCTCATATTGACTGACCTTGCTCTGCACTGACTTGCACTGACCTGCTATGGTGCCTCTCAAAATACCATGCTAACTCATTCTGAACATACATGTGTCCTTTCTACATGTTACTCAGCTTGTATGGGCCACAGACAGCTTTCCCGGGGTCCAGGGACTAGTTTCCACCGGAGACACTCACCCATGGGTCGGCGACTTTGCGAGAACCCACCCCCCCAACCTGTTTTCTCTTGCACTGCCATAGACAACAACATTTCGGCCTGCTGGTCTTTCTCAGGTAAAGTGGCTAAACCCACTAAATCCAGCAAAGAAAGGCCAGCAGCCGAAACATTGTAGTCTGTGGCACAATAAATTATCTTTTTTTATTCAAATCCGTGTGCCCTTTCTCATCAATCATATTGTATCCATTGACGAAATGCCGGTCTTTCCCTGAGACTAAGGGGCACCGGTAAAAGTATCACTACTTATTGTTTTTTTTTGGTGTGCAGCAAATCCCCATCATTTTTGCGTTCTCTTGCTCTGCCCCAATCTGACACACCACCTTGCTCTCTCACCCCCCTCTTAGACTCCCCCGTCACCCTTTCCTTCCTCAAAGGTTGTCCTTTAATCAGATCTTACCCAAATTGTCTCCATCTCCCTTGGAAATGTTCTGTCTTTAAGCTGTGCGGCTCCTCTTGATCTGAACTTTCTTAGCTGACCCCTTTAGGTTTCGGCTCCGAGGGTCTAAAAAATAAGCGACTCCGAAAAGATGTGAAATATGCGCACGGGTCCTAATGGGGCACTGAGGGGGAGACTTAAATACTAGTAAATATAATCTACTGTGCTAACAAATATAATCTATTAACTAACAAATATAACTTATTAAACTAAGAAATATAATTTATTAAACTAAGAAATATAACTTATTAAACTAAGAAATATAACTTATTAAACTAAGAAATATAATTTATTAAACTAAGAAATATAACTTATTAAACTAAGAAATATAATTATTAAACTAAGAAATATAACTTATTAAACTAAGAAAATAACTTATTAAACTTAGAAATATAATCTATTAAACTAAATAAATATCTATTAAACTAAATAAATATCTATTCAACTAAATAAATATAATCTACTAGCTGAGAGACCCGGCGTTGCCCGGGAT
>NW_027454895.1:0-54606 GCF_040206685.1 Ascaphus truei
CGCTGCCGACGCGTGTTTCCGGTTGAAATGCTTTCTCAAGACTGGTATGTGGGGGGGGGGGGACCTGTTGGCTACATGCTTCTATTTAAATCCAATATGTAAATTATTTGTTGGTTGACCAATGATGTGAGCCCTGCTGAGCACAGTGCGCTGTGCCTATTCAACCAGCAAAGGGGGTTGTGTAGACATCTTCCCACTGTCATGCACACTGATAGTTTAGAAGAAAATTATTACTCTGGATGAATCTACTAATTACCAAATAAATATAACACTACAATGAATGCCCAAAGTATATAATCGTAGATAACCAGGTAATAGTATGCTATATATATGAACCTTGAAGTCTAATGAGGTCCAAAGCGTGGACAGGTCAACTTTTAGTAAGATAGGATAACCCCACTCAATGAGAGGTAAATATGTTATTTATAGAGACACCTGCTGTACAAGGTGTATGGTGGATTCCAGAGACCCACCTGAAATATATAGTGTATATGGTGATATTACAGACAGGATAGCTGGTATAAACCTACAGGAATGGAGGTAACTCAGCAAAAGACATTGCCCAGTAATGATCACAGGACCCAGGTGGTAAGTATGTTGATATGTTTATAATGTCAAATAAATTATGTATACAAGGAACCTTTGTTAAGGCCACCTGGAGACTGGGTTTATAAGGTGTAGATCCACAGTGCTTCCTTTCTTAATAATTCATCATCCCAGTTCCCTTTCCAGATACCCACTGAATGTTGGTCGATGCCCATGAACTTTATAGCATCAGTGTTACCCTCATGAATCAAATTAACATGTCAGGCTACCGGGGTATCCATTTTGTTACAGATACTCCCAATATGTTCTAATATCCGCTGCTTGAATGGTCTCCATGTTTTCCCAACATACTTTTTTCCACATATGCAGGTACCCAAGTATATAACTCCTGCTGTGAGGCAATTTATGAATTTGCGCACATCAAACTCCTAAGAATCATCACTGTTAGTGAATTTCCTCCCTACTGTGACAAATTTACATGCCTTGCATCTTTGGCACTTATAAGTGCCCAATGGTTTCGGCGTTAACCATTGTGTAGCTGATAGTTCTTTATAGTGGCTATGAACCAAATAATCTTTGAGGCATGGGCGTCGGCAGAAATGTTTTCGGGAGGGGGGCATAATTTTAACTAGACAGAGAGAGAGAGAGTGGGTGTGGGGGGGTGTGGGTGACGGGGTGGGTGACTGACACTTGGGTGGGTGACTGACTGACTCGTGTGTGACTGACACTTGGGTGGGTGACTGACTGTGGGTTGGTGTCTGTATTCATTCACAGACAGACAGACACAAACACACACACTCTCCCTCTCAGACTCTCCCTCTCAGTCTCTCCCTCTCAGTCTCTCCCTCTCAGTCTCTCCCTCTCAGTCTCTCCCTCTCAGTCTCTCCCTCTCAGTCTATCAGACTCTCCCTCTCACTCTCTCAGACTCTCCCTCTCACAGACTCTCCCTCTCACTCTCTCAGACTCTGCCAGACTCTCCCTCTCTCCGACTCTCTCAGACTCTCCCTCTCTCCGACTCTCTCAGACTCTCCCTCTCTCCGACTCTCTCCGACTCTCCCTCTCTCAGACTCTTCCTCTCTCAGACACACACACACACACACTGCCTCAGACACACACACACAGCCTCAGACACACACACACTGACACACACACACAGCCTCAGACACACACACACACACACACACACACACACACGCACGCACGCACGCACGCACGCGCACACACACACACACACACACACACACACACACAGCCTCAGACACACACACACACAGACACACACACGCCTCAGACAGACACACACACAGCCTCAGACACACACACACACACACACACACACAAAGTGGAGCAAGAGATGCAGCGCCGAATGTAAGTGCCTGGGGACGGGAGGGGGGGAAGGCCGGCAATCCGACCAGCCAGAAGTGCATCACCACTACCCGCCCCCGTGCTCATCTTCCACACCAAGGGGACAGGGTATGGGAGCACCAGGACAGGAGGGAGCGGAGCACCAAGGCAGGAGGGAGCACCAGGACAGGAGGGAGCATCAGGACAGGAGGGAGTAACAGGACAGGAGGCAACTGCTCCCCCCCCTGGCGGCCGCACCCCTGCACCTACCTACTATCACCCTGGGCGGGTGGGCAGCCACGGAGACCCGGGGAAGAAGGGGGGACACTGCGCAGCCACCAGTAGAGGAGAGGGAAGATTCTGCGTCACGGACAGCCATGCGCTCACTAGCAGCAGGCACAGGAAGTGCCGCGAGCGGCTGTGAGCGGGCTCGGGGGGAGGAAGGGGGATCCCAGGTGGGGGAGGGAAGCAGGGAAGATACGCGCGTGCTTTCTTGCACATCGTGAGCGCGCTAAATCCTGTCACGCCAGTGCCCTCTGTCCCCCGCTGTTGGCAGCCCAGGATCCGGGGGGGGGGCAAGCGCCTCCCCTTGCACCCCCCTTGCGAACGCCCATGCTTTGAGGCTCTTAGTCCTCCTACTGACCAGGGAAGGGAATTCCTGTAGAGCTTGTGTGATATCTTGGTCTGCTTTGAGGATATGCCAGTGGTGTGTGAAGATTTCTCTCGCTTGATTCCACTGACAATTGAAATTGCCAATGAAGCGTATAATTTTAGTGTATGGGAGCAGGGGATCCCCTGAGCTGAACAAAATTGATTTCTGGCTCAGGGACCCCCTGCTTCCCAAGTTACAGGCCCCGGTATGAGGCATCGGGTGCCAGTGTCGCCGCCATCTTTATAGCATCCCATACATCCCATCCCAGCGACGTGCCCGCTATATATATGGCGGCGACACTGGCACCGATGCCCCATACTGGGGCCTGTAACTCGGGAAGCAGGGGGTCCCTGAGCCAGAAATCAATGCAGTTCAGCTCAGGAGACCCCCTGCTCCGCACAATATTATTAAAATACATTAATGCTGCTTCATTACCATAGCGGATAGCCGCTTAGGCAATGAAGGGGTTAAGTCAAGCATGTTTATTGGGGACAATTGCCCCAAATAAACATTGCAATAAACAACAACACCCCCTGTGCCTCCAACAACCCCTATACCCCCATTACATCTATTACATTTTTGGGATGCACAGCAATTATACTATAGGCCGGCGGTGGCCCTCGGGTGTTCCCCGCAGGCCTGCAGTACCAATTCTGTGCCCCCCCCCAAAAATTAAACAACACAAATACTTTTCAATACTAGTAAATACACCCCCCCCCTAACACATACAGTATAGTAATGTGCAAAATTACTATTATCCACATATGGTTAATAGTGAATTTGACCATTTAAAATACATAAAGAACAATAAATACAATAAATGCAGTACATATAGCACTCACCCATGTCCGGCTGGCACGATGAAGGCCATCCTCATCTTCATCACCGTCCATGCCCTCCTCCGATGCTGCAAAACATAAACAAGAATAACAAAAGCCAATGTAATGTCCCCTAACCCCTTAATCACCTTAGCGGTCATTAACCGCTATTGTCATTAAGGGGTTAACCCACCCACACCCACCACTCGGGAGGCCTATACACCCTCCCCCACTACCCCCACCCCGTGAGGCACAACCACCTCACCCACTACCCAGGCGGGAGGCCTACCCACATGCCCTTGTGGCCAATACCCCCTTCCCCCACCCCCAGTACCCACAATAAAAACAATACACAGCCCCACAATAAACATCATTATATTTAATAAATACATAACCCACCCCCTTTGCCCCCCCATAAATACAGGATTTATTATTTTACATACAGGGTTAATACCCCAGGCCCACAAGAGTCCCCGGTGGCCCTGACGGGTGTCTGTAAGCCTCACAGTGGCCCAGGAAAAGGTTTCAAACAGGGACTGGAGGCCTACGGGTCGTCCCCGCCAGGTTTTGTGGTCTGCCAGGTGGTCTCCGTGGGTCACTGTGGGCCACAATGGCGTCTCCACGGGTAGGCCCGTGGGTGTCTGGGGGGCCCCGGGTCAGACCCACAGGTGTCTGAGGGGCCTCGGGTGGTTCACATGGGGGTCTGGGGGCCCTCGGGTGGGCTCTACGGGTCCGCGGTGCCCCGTGAGCGTCCGAGGAGACCTTAGATGGTCTCCAGAGGTCCCCCACAGACCTAAGGAAACAACCCTGTATTTAAAAAAAATAAACCTGTCCTATAAATTTAAATACATAAATACCACCCTCCCCCCCACCACACACATACAGTACAGTAATGGACAAAATAACTGTTATCCAGATATGGATAATAGATTATTTGTCCATTATTAAACACATAAACTAGCATATTCAAATAAATAAAGTTCTACTAACCTCATCAATATGAAGCCCCTTCGCCAGCAAATTCCCTCTGTCCTCCGTTACCAACAAACTACATAGCAAAGACATTCTGATATCAATTAACCCCTTAATCACCTTATCGGTTAATAACCGCAAAGGTAATGAAGGGGTTAAGCCACCCTGGCCCGATACCCACCCTTCACCCATTCATTTGTACAGTGGATTCATCATGTATATATATATATATATATACATACATATATACATACATATACACACATACATACACGATTAACCAATATACAAAGAAATGTTTAAGGGTTAACAAAAACATGCACAAATAAAAATACCAGTTCTCCAAATCAATACATCACCTTGCATATGAAAATCACAATATTATATAGCCACTATTAAAAAAAATACAATTTCAAAATAAAATAATTCTCATCTTCCAATCAATATCTAACAAATGCCCATCAAAACATTGAATTTACAGAGAATACATGATGCAAAAAATCTGTGCATGATGTACACTATGCCAATCAATGTTAACAATAAACAATTCCAAAAAATATAAAATTCGATACAAACATGTGTACTATTTAAACCAAGCAAGTAAACAGAAATAAATTACCATTAATTAATCAAATCCCAAAACAATTAAAATACCATCCAAATCACTTACACAATTAACTATTTAAATCCTTCAACAAAACCACACAAAAAAGTTACCATCAGACAAAATATAACTACCAAAAATAATCCACTATAAAAAAGAAAGCCTCACCCTGACCTAAAGTACAGCAAACAACAACAAAAATTACATCTTTCTAAATAAAAATTACATTACACTCACATTAAAAAATAGCAGCATAGCAAAATACATTATAAATACTGCAAAACAAGCATTTCCAACAAAATCATTTCTTACCCTGTTTGTATATATAGATCTAGACACACATACATACATACATACATACATACATACATACATACATACAGTACATTGGCAAGAAAAGATAATAAAAAAAAAAATACTATCACATTTTTTAAAAAAAACCTTTAAAAGTTACAAAAATATAAATTTATTTTGTTAACTTACCATTAGCTGCCCCACTCACCGACTCCCGTCGAACACCAAGCTCTCGAACCAATCCACACACAGCAACAGGAACCCATAAATAAAAAAACATAAAAAAATAAACCAAGTGGTTTTTTTTGTAATCCAAAGCGTCAATGGTGTCTTCACCCGAGGGTCACCGCTGGCCTATAGTATAATTGCTGTGCATATAGTGTATGTACTGTATGTTAGGGGGGTGGTGGGTTGTTGGTATAATTATATATATATATATATATATATATATATATATATATATATATATATATATATAACAAAACAAAACAGAAATAATAAAGGAGCGCCTAATGCAACAACCTGCCTAACTGTGAATAAGTAGCCAACTGCGTTGATACAACCTATGGGGTGGCTAAAGTGAAATAATATAATTAAAAAACCCTATGTGATTCTAAGATAAAATGTGTAATAACTTTAATACAAAGTGTACATAACAAAATTGTTAAAAAATGCTTCTGGAAAAAAAAAATTTTTATGTTGTAATACAAAAAATATATAGAATAAAATAAAAAATATAAAAAATATGAAAAAATGAAAATAAAAACTTTTTTCCAAAAAACTTTTAAAAAACCTTAAAAGTCACAGAGTCCTGTTCCAAGTGAATGCATCCAGGTATAGGCAGCCCGTTTATAAGGGATCACAACTCCCTAGGAATACCTATGAAAGAAAAAAGAAAAGAAAACAGGCGCACACCTAGTGCATTAAAGTTTAACAATAATTTTATGGAACATTTAAAACCAGACAAATGCCCACTCACAAGTAAAGCGTTATTTGAAAGCAGTTATGAGATTGGCCCTCATAAGCCAGTGGTGCCGTTCGAGCCTGTAATGGTGTCCTCTCGTGCGCGGTCTCCTTCTACCGGAAGTGACGCTCACCCGGTCTGGTGTCCCGCACAAAACGGAAGTCCCTCCAGGAAACCGAGGCCTCTCCTGACTGCCTCTAGCTGCTGCACCACCAATCAAGCCAAACGATGTGTCCACTGATCTGCTTTGCTGAGCCTCCCACAAGCTGCGTTCCTCTCAGTCTGCTCTCAGTGGGACAAATGTTTGCAAATGAACCTCACTATAAATACTGTGGGGATACAACCAATGGGTATCCCCTGAAGAAGTCATCATCGATGACGAAACGCGTAGGGCGTGGCTAGAGCAGAGCAGACATTTGTCCCACTGAGAGCAGACTGAGAGGAACGCAGCTTGTGGGAGGCTCAGCAAAGCAGATCAGTGGACACATCGTTTGGCTTGATTGGTGGTGCAGCAGCTAGAGGCAGTCAGGAGAGGCCTCGGTTTCCTGGAGGGACTTCCGTTTTGTGCGGGACACCAGACCGGGTGAGCGTCACTTCCGGTAGAAGGAGACCGCGCACGAGAGGACACCATTACAGGCTCGAACGGCACCACTGGCTTATGAGGGCCAATCTCATAACAGCTTTCAAATAACGCTTTACTTGTGAGTGGGCATTTGTCTGGTTTTAAATGTTCCATAAAATTATTGTTAAACTTTAATGCACTAGGTGTGCGCCTGTTTTCTTTTCTTTTTTCTTTCATATATATATATATATATATATATATATATATATATATTTATATACATACATATATATATATTTATTTATTGTGGGGCTGTTGAGTGTGTATTTTTTTTATTGTGGGTAGCGGGAGTGGGCAAAGTGGGTATTAGCCCCAACGGTGGGTGTTTAGGGCTTGCGGGTGGGTAGCGGGAGGGCTTAACCCCTTCATGACCGCAGCGGTATTAACCGCTAAGGTAATGAAGGGGTTAAGTCCACCCGCAAGCCCCCCGCAAGCCCTAAACAGCCACCAGAGGCCAAATACCCCCTTCACCCACCCCCGCTACCCACAATAAACCTGGCATGGCTGGTTAACCCCTTCATTGCCTTAGCGGTTTGCCGCTAAGGTAATGAAGTGAGCTTTAAATGCATTTTTCCTGCCTCGGATGCATGCCTGGGGCCTCCGGTGCTGGTATTAATGGGTATCATCTCCGGAGACCCCCGGCATCAATCCCAGGCAGGAAAAAGGCCTTATTTTTTTCTAAGTGTCGACCTTGCCAATGCTTCTCCCCCACCAACTTGCCAACTTTAGTTGGTGGGACGGATTGCTGTAAAAATCTCAATTCTAGAGTGCCGATCAGCAGCGAAAAGCTGATCGGGGCTACTAGAATTGAGCACGTTTCAAAAAGTGCCGATAAGTGATGAAAAGTGGCTTATCAGCACCCGGCTGCCGGGAAAAAAAATTCGGCACTAAAAAATTCCGATTTTTGGATTTTATCGGCGCTTATTGAATCGGAGAGGCAATATTGGTGAGAAAATGGCGAAAAACGGCTTTTCGGCGCTTACTGCATGAGGCCCTAAATCCACAAAACATAAATATGATGGTAGTTATCACTAAATGGGAGAAATTTGGATTTTGCTCGAAGGTCAAACAAAAGTGCTCAATGATTTTTACAATCTTTTATCTAATGCCTTTTGGTGATGGAATTGTTTCTCAGTCATCAATGATGAATCTATCATTAGTCTAAAATATAAACATAAGTCGATGATGTGCTTTAAATTAGCAGGTCTGGAGAAAATGGAAATATATTAATTTGTACATTATTTTGAAAAAGAGTTGGAGCACAATTTCCAAGAAACCATATGAAGGATAGGTAAAGAGAAAATACATACAGGTATAGTGCAATATTGTACAAATCCGGTGAATACTAATGGAGAAGTGGGTAAGTAGAAAATCCTAGTGCTTGTAGGCCTATGTGTTTCACAGAATACCTGCTTCCTTAGGCATACTGTATATATAACTGTGCTAGAAAGTTCAAACTTTAAATAGCCTGCCGTCCAATTACATAATCACACACCATAATATAAAATAGGCAAACTTTATCAAAAGCCAGATATAGTGACAATGTACAGAGTGAATGGAGTCACAAAAGTAGCAACAAGAATAGCACATCGGAGCTTTGCAACAGTAGTTACAAAGTTTAAAGCATGATACATGTATGATACATCCATATTGACTTCCAAACTCATACAACTTTCCTAATGCAATGAAGACCAAAAAGCATTTAGGAATCCGATAATACTAATGGTGGGAGGATAAAATATGTACTTAGAATAAGTATACAAAGAATACAAATAAAAACAAGTGTAAAATCATAACCACTACATTTAATAATAACAAATAATACATGGGACATAAAAATCTACCTCTAAAGCATATTAATTGGAACTATAAAAAACAAGTGCTTATAACTAATACGACACAAATGAAGTCAACCTGGACCAGAAACAACAAACAGAAGACACCCAAATAACACAGAACAATAATGAAATAAAATAATAATACAGTACTTAGAATAAAAAACCTAGAGGGAGACATCAAAAACAAAATATTTAGTTCATATAGTATAATGCATATGTCCTCATAACAGAACAAAATAAATGTTTAAGTGATAACGAAATTAATGTCTATATCATTAAACATTAAAGGGCCTATTCTAGTAGATCATAATTGTGCCACACACAGCCCCTGTAAGATCAGAACCCAAATCCCCCCATCATATATATTGAGTCAAAAAGAGTGCTACTATGATTGGGACCTCATGTATACAGATGCAGCGACTGTTATTCGAACATTTACCTGGGTACATCCCACATTACGCCGCGTGGTGGACCCAAGATGATCAGTTGGAGACATAATGGCCCATTGTAGTAACACAGCTTGGGTCCCTGCTATGTGAGTCCTACCAGGGTCTGCCTCTCTGTAATAGATGCGTAGTAAGAGATACTGTAGGCTGAATCAGTCACTCTAACTGCGTGCCTCTCACAGGTGATCGTGGGGGTTTTATTAAAATACTAACATTACAATAATGTAGCAGGGCGTCTTTCCTGAGTTGAACAAAGTTGATTTCAGCCTTGGGGACACCCTACTTCCCGAGATACAGGCCCTGTTATGGGGTGCCCCCATAACGGGGCCTATATCTCGGGAAGTAGGGGGTCCCCGGACTTGAAATCTATGCGGGTCAGCTCCGGAGACCCTGTGCTACATTACTGTAATGTTAGAATTTTAATAAATCCCCCGCGATTGCCTGTGAGAGGTGCGCAGTTAGAGTGACTGATTCAGCCTACAGTATCTCTTACTATGCGTCTATTACAGAGAGGCAGACCCTGGTAGGACTCGCATAGCAGGGACCCCTGCTGTGTTACTTCGATGGGCCATTAATCTGCAGCAGCACAAATCGTGAGGATCACGGGCATATCTCGAAACTCCATTTCGAGATTTGTTTGAATAACGGCCACTACATCTGTAAAATAAAATACAAAAGGCCTAGTGCTACATCCAACTTCACATATTATATAGTTACATACTTACCTCTTTATAAGCAAGGTTCATTTAGTTAAATTCTTTGACCTAAGTACGTCATGGTATGGCCCATCTCTAGGCTGCACCTGCAAAAAGCTCTCATAACCTCTCTAATGAAGAGAGAGCGGTCTTTAATACAAAGGTCATTCACAGGTGCTTAGCAACAACTGCAATTAAAATGTATTTAACTATATAATGTCAAGTTTCATGTAGCACTAGGCCTTTTTATCTTTTAAACTACAATTTAGAAGCAAATTTGCATGTTTTGCTATTCTATAAGCCCTTTTCACATGTCCAAACCATCCATTTTAGAAGCGTTTTCATTCTGGCAGTGCAAATCCAGGCAGAATGACGGAGAAGGAGGACTATTCAATCTGGCAGTGCTGATTGGCCGGCGAAGATGGCTAATCACATGAACAGTAGAAGGTAAAAGTTCAGGCACTCGGTCTTCCCAAAAAAGTAATATACCCTTTTAGAAGTCGGCGCAACAGCTGACGAAGCGCATAGGTTACGTCACTGTGTCTACCAGCTGATTGTGGGAGGAGAGCCGAGCAACATGAGGAGTGAGAATTGGCAAGCAGCAGTTTGACTCAAACCGGCATTTGAGAGGAAGGTGCCATCTTATGTGCGGCGGTATTTAACTCAGCAGTACAGCAGTAAAGATCTACCTGCTGCATCTACCTTTATTTGGAGGAATCTGACTATTGTGAGGGGGTATACAGGAGACAGGACAGAGTCTCTAGTGTTACCCGGATCAGTATCACGTGATACTTGCGTCGCGGATTTGCAGGCGCAGCTGACGGAGGGATGCAGATACCCCTCGGAGTTCATCGCGTTTACTCTCATCTGGTGAGACAGTTCCCTTACCCCCCTCTGCCTTCCCCTTGGATCCTATTTACAGATAACATCCAACAGCCTACCACGGCTATTTCTACCTTCACATTTGATATATATCAGAGTCACTCCTCTCCCCACTTGTTGCTTCAGCCACATCTGTATCGGACAAATAAGTGCTTCATTCATTTAAAGTGCTGCTCCCTCACATTAGATCTGCTGGACATTTTTTGGACACAGTTTGGACAATTATTTTTTCCTCTATTTTTTATCCATATATATTGTTTCATTGTTATGCTTTTTCTGTATTTGTGTCATTTGTACATCCAGTAACCAACCTTATTGCCTTTATAAAAAATTTCCCTTATTTTTAACAGCTACACAGGATTGCGCTTTATTCTTTTTCCCAAATCTTTTGATAGGCATATCTTTTTAGAGCTGCATCCTATGGCATATTTTCTCCTGACCAGTGTCTGATATTCTTTACACTATATTATTAAATTATTATCACTTATTAATTCACCTAAGTGCCATTTCTAGCGCTGATTTGTTTTTATGTTATAATATATATATATATTCCCACTTTAAATATACACATAAAAAAGCCTCAGCTAAAGGCGCTCAAACACTATGTTGTACCACCATACTTTTTTTTACAATGTGGTGGGCTTATCACTACAGCAAAAGATCAGTGAATTAAATATATAGCAATCAATACGAGTATCAAATGATACCACAAATAACATGAATATACATATCTTAATTGATAACCAGGTGAATAAAGTCCAATTCCAATCCAGAGGTTGCTGCTTTCTTCAATGGGTATGCAACCCAGGCACTCCAAAATAATAGTAGAGAAAAACAAGAAGAGAAGAGGGTGCACACCTCATAGTATAGTATATTCTTTTACTTGACACAAAATCTATAAAAATGCACTGACAGACGTCCGTGCATTAAAGGCAATAAGACAAGGACTGCTGTGTTTGAGACTGTTGTGTGCAGGAATTATTCATCTGTCCGGTGCGTCAGTCAGTGTAGAACGCTAGGCAGCACCTCACCTGTACTTCCACACCACATGTGGGCATGCAATGCATCGTGACATCATTGCATCACAGCGTCAGACGTAAATAGAGGGCAAATCAGGGAAGATGTTGGAGGCGCTCTCCCTCTCCTGCACACTGTAACCGGGTCAGCTCTCAGTCTGTTCCACTACCAATAGAGGACCAACCTACACATTTCAAGGCATGTCCTCTTCGTCAGGGGTGTAGTTTTCTGTGGTAGACATGTCCTTTAAATCCCTCCATACATCTGGTATTTTAAAAGTATTATGTATTAATGCACTCAATGTTGTCTTTTTGGAGACAAATCCAGTGCAATCCAGAATTAAAAAATGTAAACCCATCCTCTGGGAGATCCCCCTGTTACCAGGTGTATAGTGCATGCTACATGTTGGCTCACAAGAGGCTGAGTGATCTGCCGATTGTTGTGGTGGTCTTCAGGACAGGCTTCTGGGGTATATACCAGACATTTACTCCATGATACACAGCGCCTCCATCTGCCGTAAGCTCCAGATGTATAGAGGCGATCTTCTATGGTAGAAACATTTACCTCTCCCCCCAGTAAGATCACACACCAGGCAGGAGGTATATTCAACTGAAACCGGCTTTATTCTTCTGCAACCTCAACAGTATCCATGCAGTCCTGCCCAGTACAATTACTGATCTGTCTCCAAACCTGGGATGATACCTGGTCCTTCACTATGGGTCAAGTGCCTGCACAGCTGTTCCTGCTCTTCCCCAGCCCTCTAGCAGGAGCAGGGGAAAAGGTAATCACTCACTTTCCTTAGTGAAGAGGATCAGCCCTGCGTTGTACCTTGTCTCTGTCACCGGTACAGACACTAAAGAATTTGGGGCTGCAACTCCCTTAAGTACAGTAGGGGAAGGTACTAGGTCTGAACCCATGATTGGGCAGAACACAGACCTAGTCCCAACTCCTCCCCTGTCATTCAAAGAAGCTACCTGTGTGGGGAAAACCCAGACTTGCATGCCAGCGAGGGCAGACTAGTAGCCACACCAGGCATGGCTATATTCGCACTCTGGTGGAATTCAATGGTCCTCACCTGGAACCGAAATTTAGTGTACCATCCCTCATCTGAAACTGAAATATAACAATCATAACAGTGTTTATCACAGCAGTATGCACACATGATATACAGATAATACAGTGTATCGACAGAGGTGACACATACATAATTTTGCAAAACACAGTACTGTACACTGGCGACACACTTTATTCGAGCTCGGCTAGTCCCACGAATTCGGGTATACCCGGGTGTATTGAGGTTTGTGACTGTTTTCTGCCCGAGTGCATTGAGGTATTTTCCAAGCAGGGATTGAAGCATTTTATTCCCGCTGGCTGCAATACTGCACAGTATATATATATATACTGCATTACAATTCATGAATTTATGCCATCTGGTAGACACGCGAAGCATTGCAGCCTATTAAATCCTAATCATTATCATTTAACAGATTAGCCGCCCGTCAGCCAGGCATGAACCCAGGCTGGGAAGGCAAACGCAATGGGGCTTGTCAGAGGTGAGGAGCGGCGCATTCCAGGTATCTGCCAGGTACATACTGGGTATTTGCTCGAATAAAGTGTGTCGGTGCAGTATATCGCAGTGTTATATGAAGCAACCATCATATTACTGTATAGATATGACCCTGGTTCCTCCCAACATTTCTGGCGTATGTACCAAAGCACCAGTACTATCCGGTAGTGTAACTGAAAAACCCTCTTTGTGTGTCGTTCTGAAACATATTCCACTCTATCCATATAAATAGATCTGCCTACCTTCCACACCCCTACAAGATATGCTATTTTCTCCTTTAGGTGATAGAAGGTACTCTTTGCATGAGATGTGATGTAGGCTCGTATGACCTCCAGCCACTTCTCCCTTCCCTCATCTATCTCTTGCATTAAGGGTTCTGGCATGTACGGGTTTTCAAATCTGTGGGACTGTCGGTACCGCTGGACTATGCATCTTTCAGCCCTGCTGATCCTGGTCAGTCTGCGACCTTCTGCCTGACCTTGCAACACCCAGAAAAAGTGTTCCTGGACGGGTGGGTCACAGTACCTGAATATTTCAACCTTTGGTTGAACTATCCCCAAGCATATCTCGTGTTTCCTACGCCTTAGTGCTTCAGCATTTTCCTAGAGACCAAACTTTCCCTCAACCCACCAGTGATCTACCATGTCTCCTGCTTCTAGCAGATACCTAGTGCGATGCATGTATGGGACATACCCCTGGAATCTGGGATCCCACCAAGGTAAAATTTTTACTGGAGCTGCTTTTGTGGACCCAGAACCTGAGGTAGGTTTAGCCGAGAACCCCGAAGTGTTGGAGCATATTTACTCCCCCCAGAGGTTACACTGCCTACAATATCATCCTCCTCTGACCCATCCCCAAAGTCCCAGGCCCACCAGTCCTGAGAAGGGGTTGCTGGCTTCAGAAGGTTTTGGGCACGCTTCTTAACGCTCTTAGAAAATGATGGTCTCAAAGCACATGTTGAGCAGTACTAGTAGGGTCTTGGGCTATAGAGTCCTTCAAGTCTTGGTCAGAGTCTTGGTCTGAGCAACACCCTGACTGGATAACACAGATATGCTCAGGATGTGAGGTTCAGCAACTAGCTGGGGTTTTTGGTCAATTATATGGTCCTGGTACTTGGCCATTTCTTTAGGGAAAATGTTGTCGTACTCACTGGATTCACAGCTTTTCTACGATCCAGGTACGCCCGAACATGGTCCATAAAGTGTCTCACGCCAGTGCTAGGTAAAGCAGTACTAACCGGAGCGGGAATCGGCCGTTCCTAGTCCGCTCCGGCAGTCACCTTTCTGCTGATGTCATCTGATTCTGGTTTTGCGGGATACTGGTAAAAGTTGATGTCCTGCATCGGAAGTACGTCGACATCCGGTCTTTGCTTTGGTGTGTCGTCGCCATACGCATAGGAGTCAGCACCAGAAGATACCTCTCCAACAGAAGTCTTCATCGGGTCCTGCTGAAGGTAAGGGGTTGGACTCTCACCACTCTGCTGACTTTCCAGAACCCTCGGACTCGCCGCTCAGGATGCACCATTGCTGTCATCGGGACCGGACTCTGCCGTCGATCAGTGTCACAGGTAACATCTGCTTTCGCATTGTCTGTTGGGGTATATGCCAGTTGGTGAAGCACTACAGACACACAACCACTGCTTTAATTTGAAGAAGGTAGGGACTCATCTGCGGGGGAGAGGTACTAGAGCATCTCACTATCATCTGTGGAAATCAGCAGGCAACATTCCTGTGCCACTACCGTCAATGGCCCCTCCACCCCGGGCAGTCACCTTACCTGGTTGATTCCGACTCACGGACTGTCTCTGGTGCCATCTCTGGTAACGGGTCTGGAACCATCTTGGGAATCTGGTTGATCATCGGGGTACATGGACCCCCTGGAGCGTCCACTGGGGCACACAGCACTCTGGAACCTCCATCGGTGAGGTAGTAGTTGCATCGTCGAACGCCAAGGTATTGGGGTCAGCCACGTCTTTAGTAGAAAAGGCTGAAGGCTTCAACAGTGTCCCCTATTAAGTAGTGAGGTCTGCAACATGGACATGTGGCGGCCCAGGCAAGATCCCCGCCAGGGAAGTCGCACTTGGGGTAAAGGCACTTCAGGTAGCGTTTCCCTTCCACCTTCACTACCAGGAGGGCTCCTTGTAGACGTAGTGAGCAACAACACAAGTACTTGCCATCGTGATTTTGTTGAATGGGCAAAGACAGGATATAGCATGCTGTAGCTCCTCTCTCTTGCCAGGCTCTGAAGAACTGAGGGTGCGGTCGGCAATATCCGGCTTCTCCTTTAGTTGAGACAGTCAGTCGGCATTGGCTCACAGTGCCCCCTCCCTCTGGTGGAAATTAGAGTAGGGGCACTCTGGGACTGGGCGTGACTCTGGCTACATGCCCGGCCACTCACAACACTTGGGTGCGGTTCTGGCTTTCACACCAGACCCTTTGCAGAACCGTGCAACAATTTGGCATGCAACCCTTTTTCAGGCAGCATGCACGGTCTCCAGTCTTATATGTATGTCTTTATTTATATAGAGCCATTAATGTACATAGCGCTTTACAGTAGTAATACACGTGACAATCATATAAATAACAAATAATACAAATAACAGATCATGGGAAAAAGTGCTTTGGACATAAAAGTAACATTTCGGAAGAGGAGTCCCTACTCCGAAGAGCTTACAATCTAATTGGTAAGTAGGAAGAACGTACAGAGACAGTAGGAGGGCATTCTGATAAGTGCATCTGCAGGGGGCCAAGCTTTATGTAACATATCTATAGTATTAGCCAAGCTGCTACTCATATGCTTCTTTAAGCATGTGTGTCTTAAGGTGGGTTTTGACGGGAGACGGCATCTTGAATAGTGAACTTCACGTGGTGCGTTCTCGGGCAGGAAGAGCACCATTTTAAGTACACTAACATACAGGACCACGTGTCCCACACGATTCCGGCAGGAATCTGCTCTCTGTAGGCCTTCACAGCACATGGTTTTACTGTCTACAAGCGTAGGTATACCCCAAGCTAGCAAAGCTCCTTCTGATATGGAGAACTTGGTCACAGTCCATTAAGAGCACTCTACAGTTTACTGTGTGTCGACGGCTAGTGATATCGTAGTGGTTCGTCAAGCAGAAAAGTATAGGCACCGGCGGATCAGGCACTCCTTCTAAGACACCACCCCATCACACCACCCCGTCACACCATCCATCTGATCCTGCCCCATAGTCTCCTCCAGGCGATCCTGGTCCATGGCAACGGGACCCCCTCAAGATGCTCTATGTGCCAAGCCACAGAGTGACTATGAACAGCAATAGCCTACTGTCACAGACAGCTCACCCAATGGATCAGCATAGCTGCGGTTCACTTAACACTACACCTACTGTAGCTTCCCTCTCCATTCAGCACTCATTCTGGAAGCGTATCTGTTAACTTCCAGCCTTGCATCGCTGAAAGCCTGTCTTGTCGCAGATCTCAGCATTGCCTCCAAATATAACGGTGTCTCCTCACTCTATGGGAGACCCCCCTGTTACCAGGTGTATGGTGCATGCTACCTGTTGGCTCTCAAGAGGTTGAGTGGTCCGCCGATGGTTGCAGGGACTGTAGGACAGGCTTCTGGGGTATATACAAGATATTTACTTCATGGTACACAGCGTCTCCATCGTCCTACGGTAGAAACGGTTACCTCTCCCCCCAGTAAGATCACATATCTGGCAGGAAGTATATTCAACTGGAACTAGTGTTATTCTTCTGCAACCACAACAGTATCCAGGTAGTCCTGCCCAATACAGTTACTGATCTGTCTCCAAACTTGGGATAGTCCCTGGACCTTCACTACGGGTTAAGGGCCTGCGCAGTGCCTGTTTCTCCCCAGCCCTCTAGCAGGAGCAGGGGAAAAGGTAATCACTCACTCTCCCCCTTAGGGAAGAGGACCAGGCCCTGGCAGTGCACAGCAGGCGTGCATAATACCTTGTCACTCTCAACGTAGAGACACTAAAGAATTTGGGGCTGCAACTCCCTTAATTACAGTAGGGGAAGGTACTAGGTCTTAACCCATGATTGGGCAGAACATAGACCTAGTCCCACATCATCCACTGTCAATCAAGGAAGCTACTTGTGTGGGGAAAACCCATAATTGGTACTGGCACATACCAGGACTTGCATGCCAGCGAGGTCAGACTAGTAGCCACACCAGGCATGGCTACACAAATAATGTAGAAGAAATAAATAAAATATACATCAATAAACTGGAACCCAAAAATATTATAAAGGACAAACATTCAAATAGTAATCGAAACTACTAATTGGATTATTGCAGTCCATAATCAAAAGCAAAACAATACATCTTTTTATAAATCATGTGATATTATGTAGATGACACAAAATATATAAAGTATACATTAAAGACCAACATAGAACAATAAATATATAATGATAAAATAATCATAGAAAATGGTCATAGAGAACAATCAACTCAAACCAAAAGGAAACAAAGGAAATATCAGAGCTCCATTATATACTGATCACAAATATGATCTAAAATATATATATTTATTTATAAAATATTTTACCAGGAAGTAATACATTGAGAGTTACCTCTCATTTTCAAGTATGTCCTGGGCACACAAACAATTTTAACCCTCTGGAAGCGCTGACCTACACTAATTGGTGATTATAGTGCAATATATTACAATTGATTAATTCTAAAATTAGTGCAATAAGTGAAAACAGAGTGATATCAGTGTGATGATATTGTGATGAATTAGCAGCCTAGGGGACAATATAAAACAGACTTTTCCAAATCCGGTACAGAAATCACACAAACAAAAATAAAAGTCCCCGGCGCTGGTTAGTCCAATATACCGTGATCTAGAGGCAGTCTTTATATAAAGGTTCCTTGGGACGGATAAGGGCTTATAAGGATAATGTTCCGGATGGGAGGATGTTCTTGTCAGGGATGTTTGGCTGCTTCTGAAATAACAGATGACAAGGGACACCTGATTGCGCAGCGTAGTTGGACAATCAATCCCTATCTTACGATAAGAAGAATATTACTCACATAGGCAGCGCCTGCACGTGCAGTGGAGAGAATCTGTGATGGCTCCCCTTCTCCTCGGCTCTTCTCACGGACCCCTCGTGGAATGGCTTAACGGAGTGCTTCTCAGTCAGTGGTGGTAGCGGTGGTTAAACCGATGCAGCACCCCCACGAATATGAAAATAGGGATTGGACACAGATATGGTGTAGAACGAAACAACTTTTAAAGGATTATTAAAAACATAAAAACCCACACTCACATTGTCAGGGGGTATGATGGGACACTCACGGATGCCGTCCGCAACTTGGAAGCTCCACGTGGCGCGACGGAGAGGATCACTGACCGCAGACCCGCTATCGGCATGCGTGTGACGTCAGTGATGCAGGAAACTCTCCTCGCGTCTGGAACTACGGGTGCCTGGACGGCTCACAGAACTAAGCTCCTCCTCCCTACGCGTTTCGTGACTCGTGGTCACTTCAGTCGATCCCCTGACGAAGTGACCACGAGTCATGAAACGCGTAGGGAGGAGGAGCTTAGTTCTGTGAGCCGTCCAGGCACCCGTAGTTCCAGACGCGAGGAGAGTTTCCTGCATCACTGAAGTCACACGCATGCCGATAGCGGGTCTGCGGTCAGTGATCCTCTCCGTCGCGCCACGTGGAGCTTCCAAGTTGCGGACGGCATCCGTGAGTGTCCCATCATACCCCCTGACAATGTGAGTGTGGGTTTTTATGTTTTTAATAATCCATTAAAAGTTGTTTCGTTCTACACCATATCTGTGTCCAATCCCTATTTTCATATTCGTGGGGGTGCTGCATCGGTTTCACCACCGCTACCACCACTGACTGAGAAGCACTCCGTTAAGCCATTCCACGAGGGGTCCGTGAGAAGAGCCGAGGAGAAGGGGAGCCATCACAGATTCTCTCCACTGCACGTGCAGGCGCTGCCTATGTGAGTAATATTCAACTTATCGTAAGATAGGGATTGATTGTCCAACTACGCTGCGCAATCAGGTGTCCCTTGTCATCTGTTATTTCAGAAGCAGCCAAACATCCCTGACAAGAACATCCTCCCATCCGGAACATTATCCTTATAAGCCCTTATCCGTCCCAAGGAACCTTTATATAAAGACTGCCTCTAGATCACGGTATATTGGACTAACCAGCGCCGGGGACTTTTATTTTTGTTTGTGTGATGTCCTGGGCACAGAGTAAAACAAATAATACATGGCTATAAGCAGGAATAATCATAGATCAGAGTCATGGACCTTCCAGCTGGCAGTTTCCAGTTTATTGTGGTTTTCCCCAGTACTCAAGTTTGCCTCTACATTGTTGCTGTTACTTTCAGTTTGCTGTTACAAGATCCTGCTCGAACCTTTCTTTGCTTACCTCTCTCGAGTTCTGAGTTCTGCCTGTTGCTGATTATCCTTAGCCTGCCACCCGTCCTGACCTCCGCTTTGCTCCTGATAATGTTTTGCCTGACATCACCCTCACCTATGCCTGTTTACTGATCTTTGCTACCCACCTGTTAGCCTTTCCTGCCAGTGAACTCCAGCCATGCTGTTGCTCCCTATGACAAAATAAATTGTACCTTTTATGGAATTCACTGGAACAGGATCCTCTCTGGCACAGCAAGTGACCACCATGGCACATGTTATTACAAGCCAAAAGGACCAACTGGGATACGTTCTTACTCAGCTTGGCAACGCAGTGTCAGGTATGAAGCAGAACAATCCATAGGGAGAGTTTGAAGTGCAGAATATTCTAGGGTTGTAGTAGATAGCTGGAGCACAAATCTGTATTAGTGGAGTGATGTTCCGTAGAGAGAAAAGCTAGCTGGGTATTCTGAAGTCAGGATACAGATGAACTCTCCAGTTCTGGGTGATCCTCCATGCGGCTCCCGTGCAGAAGTCCCCTGCGCACCTTCTGTGTTCTTCACCCAGATTTTTTCAAGCATTAGCAGGTGAACGCACGCCACAGCACACAATCGCATGCGGGCAGCCGGCGGAGAGCTCACGGAGCATCACTAGAGCATAGGCCAGATCCAGAAACTCCATCTGTAGGTGGTAGGAGGGAGAACAGTCTGACAGACCGAAGAACAGGTCAGGAGCAAACAGCAAGGTCGATTCATATAGGGGACTGGAACAAACGGCAAGGTAGATCCATAGACACGGCTGAAAACATGGCTGCAAACATGACAGAAAATTGGTCTGCAAAAAGAACAGAAAACATGGCTTTTAACAGTGCTGCAAACAGAAGAGAAAATGGATTCAAGCTAGCAAGACTGTTGAGAAGGCCAAAGGTGAGTAACGGGTGGCTTCTTATAGGCAGATAGATTAAGGTGCTGCAGCAAGCACAGCTGTCTGCTAAATGCTACAGACAAGGAAGCAGACATTAGTAATTGAATCCTGACATTACCTCACCATCTAGGGGGAGCAAGACAGGCAATAATCGGAAGATGAATGGAACACATTAATTTGCCATGGAGAATATACTTGCTTGATTGCTTATTTTTGCGACATATAATCTTCTACTTCTAGTACTAAGAGCAACAGCTCTACCATTGAATGAAACCTGATACTGGGAAATGCTATTGTTACATTATAAATTTGAGCTCTACTACCCACTCCTGTAAACACATTCCAGATTCCTCCTAGCTTCCTTTAAAAGCAGACCATTTCTAGTTCCTGGTTGCCAGTTCAATGTTCCTTGTGTGCAAAAAGGAGCACACATGAGATACCTGGAATATATGTGAAAGTGGATGTCCCCAGTATCTGATTTAATTCAATGTTAGAGCTGCTGCCCTGAGTAGCAGTGGTTGTAGGTTCTGGTGCTGTTGGATCTGACACCAATATCCCATTCAAATATTATAAGAGATCTGACTTATTTAAATATATTTTTCATATCTATTACCATGTCTCCCAAGGTACCTCATGTGTGTTCCTTTTTCAGCACGTTCATTTATCCATAATATATTTGGACGTTGGTTTGAGTCCTCTTTCTCTTTCCCCTCCTATTCCCCCACTCCCACCCCCTTCAGGTCGTCCAACTTCAAAAGAAAGTACAGTACAATCTGGTTGATTTGCATGTTAAACCATGCGGTTTGTTACTTTTTATAGAAGCAGTTTAGAAGATGCGATTTGAAATAGAGAATACGGTTTTTTTCATATTTTATTCTGTGACTTCTAAACATGCCAAACTGTGCGGTTTGTCAATGACAACTTAGGAGCTACTAGATTAGGCTCCTTTGAGTGTTATACAGTATCTGTGTGAATCAATGCATTGCCCAATACACTGCCACTATTCGTAGTCTTGTAGCATTGCGTTATAGTCCCTCTTTACTCTGATTCTCTTAAATACTGCTAAAACACAAACATGACCTGTTCCTGCAAGGGTGGCTGTGGTGAAGTGGCTGAGTTGTCCTCAAATGGAAATGGAAGCACCTGTTTCTGCCCTAATTTTCTCTTATTTTCTCTTCGGCATGAGATCTATGATCCCTATACTCGTTTCCTCTGAGCCCCAATCTTCTGTACACTGTGGCTGAATCTCTTTACCGGTTCTCCTATTGTACTGCACTGCGTCCGACTCGTCCTAGTTAGAAATGGGTGAATCTGCCCAAATCCATTTCACAGATTTTGTTATATTTTCCCCCCAAAATCCGTTTTGCAGTGCAAAATCCGCGAACGAATCTGGTCAGATTTAATCTGTGCGGATTCATAAAAAATCCTCATTGGATACAATCTGTTGACATATTTGTAGAATTCAATCCATGGATACAGCAACTCGTTGGCGGATTCTTAAAAATACGTCAACGGATTGCTGGATCCGTGGATTGGATTCTGCAAATCCATCAACGGATTGCGGAATCTGTGGAGTGTATTGGTAATAATAATAAAAAATCTGCAAAACGCAAATCGCCCTTTTTAAGATTGATCCACTTAAATCTATGGACCAAAGAGATTAACTTCTCACAGAAGGGGTGAACAGTGTACTGTAGCATGCCTGGGTCTGATGTGCAATACAGGAAAATGAGTGGTTGACCTATACCTCCTTTGGCATGGGGTGGTGGATTTTCCACAATGACCTGTAGCCAGATCATCACATCTGGGGAGATGTGACACAGAGGGTCACTGACACAGCCTCTCCCAAACATCATGGTGCTTATTCCACAAATGTTGCAGAACACCACTCATCACCATTTGTACTCCACTCTAGCATCTATGCACATATGCACCACAAAATACACAGTGGACCACCTGAGAGAATCACTATGAGCAATGGCTTTGGCAACTAAAAGTATTTCCACACAATGATGGTGGCTCCTATGTGCAGGTGACTGTGCCCCTGTGATGCCTGGAAGCTAACGGAGGAGTCTGGAATGCCGAGAGGGAAAGCCTATTAATTCACACCAAGACATTGATGAGGCTGGTCCACGTTCATCTTCCTCAACTTCTTCAGCATGCTCCTCATTAAGCTCATTGGACTTGCGAACATCTCAATGTCACCCTCAGCTTCTCCAAATTCCACAGGGACCTGCCCTTGACCAGGTGAGCATACAGCAGTTGAGACCTCTTACCGCTTGAAGTACTCCATTCTATTCTACCCACTCATCCTAAATGTGGTTTTACCTCTTGAACTCCCACATCCCCAACTCATATAGCTTCCAGTACCTAAGCAAGAGAGCAGAAGAAGCAGCCAGAGGGGTTCTGGGAATAAGCCGACTCAGGTGGTGCAGCTGAAACCAGATCCAGGGACCCAGATTCAAAACCTGTCATGGTGACCCTTAAAAGGCTAGAACTGGTCTCTTCAACACCAGCCTGATCTCCATGTGCACGTAACACATGTGGCTGCATCTGCTCCTCTCACACCTGTTCAAGCAACATGAGACGAGAATATGGGTGACATTGACAATAATTGAGCACCAAACAAACAGACAAAAGATCCCTATCTGCTTCCTCTAAAACAGGGTTACTTTCCACAACAACATGTTCCCCCAGTACAGGCCCAACAGCCGCAGGAGCAGCCATTTCCTGAGGCTCACTCACAACCTGGGTTGAAGCAGCTAAAGTACTACAGCTCTACCAGTACTACCAGGAGGAAAATTCACTGGTATGTGAACCACTTCTGGGGCTCTTCCACCTGCACTGCAAACTGATCCTACAAAGTTTAATCCTCAGTCTCACCTCACAGGAGAGGCATGGGAACAGCCTTTTCTGCCCTGGCTGTCCCCCAAAAATAATAACGAACATAATAATAATAATAATAATAATAACTATTACAAAAATAATAAAATATGCAACAAATGAAAAAACAAAGAAAAAATAATATTTAAACAAAATTGGATTTTTTATTTATTTTTTACAATTTACTGTCTGTGTCTCTCTCTTTCTCTCCCAATCCCCAACAGCTCCTGCCCTGCTTTCCTTCACCAAAATCGGAGTGCAGGCAAGAACTGCGAGTGGAATTTTATACCTCCATTTCGGATATTTGGTGGGGGATTATTTAATCTGTGGGGTTTTTAAAATACCAGGGTGGATTAATCCACAGCATTTTTCTTTCAATCCAACGTTGGCTCTTCTTTAGGAATAAATCCATGGGAGATTGAGGTGTTGTAGTGAGTGGGTTGGTAAGTGTTGTGGGTGGGGATATTTTAATAATATGAGAAACATTTCATAGTAGTATATTTAAGTATATTTCTATATTATAATTATAACAACTTTTGTGACATACAATTGTTTGCTGTGTTTACTTGCAAGATTAATATGAAGTGTGCTGATCAGACTCCCAGAGTTGGCCTCCCTCTACCCACTGGACAGAGGTCTAGTTATGTGTTCATTTTGTTTAATGAAGAAAATAAGTATTACAAAATAATTGTGAGTGTTGTGGGGATGTTTTTTAATATGACAAACCTTTCATATTAATATATTTTATATTTTATTATATTTAAATTTTGACATAACTTTTGGAACATACAATTGTTTGAAATCTTTACTAGCATGTTCACTATAAAGAGTGCTGATAAGGATTTCTGGGTTTGCCCCCCTTCCCCCCTCCCCCCAGTACAGGTTTAGTTTTTTGTTCAATTTGTTTAATTAAGCAAAGTATCACAAAATAATTGATTAAACAAATGTATATTACAATCAAACAACATCACCTCAGCCCCAACATACAGTATTAGTCCCTTTAAATTCAATTAAACCAGCAATAAAAAGTGGCAAATGTCCACAGAAGGTTTTAGTGCCATTGTACAGTTATGGCGAAGATGTACTGTACTTTAAAAGATATCTTTCCATATTACTTAGGTAGAGTTCAAAGTAGTGAAGTGTTCATATTGTACTTCAGTATTTTTTGCAAATACAGTAGTGTGAAAATGATTATAATTTGTGAGAGGGGAAGAGTTATCCCTCATCAGCAGTTGTTTCAATTGTGTGTACAGTAGTCTTCTGGATACTTTCAATGCAATAGTGGGATTTTGCCTTTTCCCGTTAAAAAAAACCAAGACATTAGAAACGTTCTATTTTGATATTAGTTCGTCAGACCTCCTCCAACCCACCCATTCTTCTTCAGAGCATAGGCCAGCAGCTTTAGTTTAATGCAAACAGAACCTTGGCAAAGTGGTTTGGGGCTTAAGCAAACAAAACCTGGCATTCTACATGATTGCTTGATTGGTAAAGTGACAAATCTTCCTTTGCATTACATTACAATTTAAACACATATTGCACTATACAACTTATTGAAAACTAGCTTTAAATAATGCAGTTGCACAGAATATGACCCCTGTCTTTTCCAGCTCACACACACTACAAATGGCTACCTTACTGTTATTTACCCACCCAACCAACCCATTTAGCTTCATAGCAAAGACCAGTGACTGTATCTTAAAACATACAGAAAAACACTTGGTTTGAGGCTTAAGCAATAATACATTGGTTTCCTACTATATTGCTTGACAGTACTTTGGCTAGCAGACACAGGTTCAGTAACTGCTCAGATAAGTCACTGTCTTGCAGATCATCTTGACTGTTTCAGTAGCATAGGGGGTTATAGACACAAAAACCCAATCCTGCGACTCCCTCCTGGAGTTGGGTGGATATTGAATTAGATACTACAATATACTGTATATTACACCCCATCACCATTTTGTGGAAACATTGTCCAATGGTGTCCTTCCATCCACCCACCTTTTAGCCTACCTGATGTGCTTCAGGAGTACAGTGCTGAGGCTGTACCTTCATAGAAACAAATAAATATGTGGTTTTGAGATTAAGCAAACAGAAGACTGCAATCTTTACTCAACAGACACAGTATGAAGCATGGGAACAAACCTAAGCTTCACTGCTCAAGCTATAATAATTATGTAAATCAATTATCACTCTGTCATTACTCTACATGTGGATTAGGGGTTTTGTCATTTGTATGAATAAAAATCATAGCACTGGCCCATTTCCCTCAGTAAGTCTTTTGTTATCAAGAAGACAAATTTGAATAAGCAATTCACATCCCATCAGTAATAAAATCTAGTCAGGTGTTCCCAAAATCTAGCCTATTGTTTAGAGTATGTGGTCCATGTAAGATACTTAAGAAAAGAAACATTACATTTTTCTATGGCAATTAAAAATGACTATACAAATGTTATGTACATTGCATTATTAACATTACATGCCTCTTGTCATCCCGTTACTTTCAAGAACAACTGCTAACACATTTGATATACGGTCTATATAGTTGTTGCAAGATTCTACACGTAGACATGACTGGGTCATGGTCCTGAAACTGGTGGCCCGAGTTGAAGAATATTGAAGCATAAGGTTTTGCCGCCTGAGCAATAGTGACATCCTGGAAATATACTGTATCCATAATACCAGGAGATACAAAAACAATGCAACACTGCTTTAGTTAATGGAAAATGGATAGGACTCGTTAGGATACAGTTACAGTTCACAAAACTGAAACAGAAGTCACCTTACCTTCAAATATAACTATAGGTCCTGGTCTATTCTAGATTGCCCCCCACACATGAACATTGAGTGGATGTTTGGGTCATTACAGGGACAAGAAATGTTTTTTTTTCTAACAGCCATAATGGAAAGTCTTTCAAGGGCAAATGATGTTTCATCAAAAAATATGACATCCTCAAACCTTTCTCCACTCTCAATCAATGCACATGCTTGGTCAACTCTTTATCTTGTGAAATAAGGAAAAAGGGGTTAGAACAGGAATATGGTACAATGGTCACGTATATAACTTGGATTGTTATATTATAACTTGCTCCAGACAAACTGCATTTCATTAGTGGAATGCTGGACTCAGACACTGGAATATCATGCTTGTGTTGCATAATATTCCTCACATCTGAAGCAAATCGCTCATCGTTTTTCATGCTGATCTCAAACCATCAGTCGAATCACCTCATTGTGAAAAGACAATATTATAAAGATTAAAATGAGATCAGAGACATACCATACATTACATACACTAGTGGATAAAAACCGCATGAGGGGGAACTGTATAGTATATAGTACTGTAATGTACTTACTCGGTACTGATCCTGTGCACAATCCTACAGTATGAACATTTGTCTTCCCTTGGAGATGATACCAAATGCAATTTAGTGTCACCTATAGTAGATTCCCCCTTGTTGCAGCCACTGTTGGATAATTGTGGCTTTGAATCCCTTCTTGTACATGTGCATTATTTTAATACTAGTGTCTGTGTTGATTTTCTTTGGTTATAGTTGCTCTTCAGAATGTACTATTGAATGTTTTATGCAGGTGTAACCCGTCTCTTTTCAGCCCCAGAGACCCCCCATGTAGCGCTCCGAGGCTCTGTGGCACACCCGGCTAGCGGGGGCCGCCATGACAGGTTGCGCGAGCGTGCGCGTTGGTCGCGCAGGCGCAGTAAGGGTAGCGCACGCGGTACCAATGCTAAAGAGGTCCTGAGTGGACTACAATTCCCAGCAGCCTCTGGGGATTGCCCTTTCACCCACATCACGTGCAGCCAGCCAGCAAATAGGGTTTTGCAGCTTCTCCTGTGGAGCAAGGCTACAATGTTGCGGGGACCACGTTTGGCAGTTGGAGCTGGGAGCAGGAAGGGAAAGGAAGGGTGTAGGGAGCAAGTGGCTCCTACACCAGGTAAGGTAATTCCCCAGATCCCAGGCAGGCCCCAATCCCCACCAGGGTAGGGGGTAGGTACTGAGGGAGGGCCCATAGGTTAGGGACTCTGCCCCTAGGTGTGTGAGGGTGCAGTCTTGTCAGTGTCACGGCTGGTAGTGCTGTGAGCGCTGACAAGTAGGCACAGTGTGTGCAGTGCAGTGGGTTGCTGCAGGTTGAGTGTGTGTGCAGTGTGTTTGCTGCAGAGGTTAGGGAGAATTTAGCCAGAGGGGACCCGGGTGGGTACGGGAGAGGTAGTGTGGGTGCAGGGGGTTAGTGACCCACCTGCATAGGATAGGCTACCCCGCAGGCCCTAGGAGTTCCCCTAAAGCCATTCAACGTTGCTGTGCTGTAGGGACACGCGAGTGTCACGTTAGTTCACAGAGTCAGATAGGGACTCCATTGACGCTGCGCACCCGCGCAGAAGGTTGGGCGCTGCTCTTCATTGCAGCTGCAGAGGCCATCTTGGTGGGGTCTCCCCGGATGGTGGATCCTGGTTTTCGGGCCGGAACTCGACGGATCCTTTGTGAAGCAGTTGCAGATCCGAGCATTTGAGTGCTCGGCAGGTACTATATCATCAAGTGCACCAACACCGGTCATCAGGCGCTGATCCCGCCTTAGGCTAAACTCTTTGTAGGAACACTGAGCGAGTGGTTACAAGACTGAGCCTATACCATATAGTATTATACATGGACACGGTGTGTGGGGCACGCGGTGAGGGGACGGAGACGTTACTCCTGATGAGAGTGGCTGGGCCACTAAGGTTACCTGTTGCATTATAGAGTGATAAGGTTACTCTGCATTATCGTTAATTACATAAAGTTGGTTGCATCACATGTGTGTGTATGTATTTCTTGCCCAGGGGAATCTCACATCACGGGGATCCTGGGTAAGTGGAGGCGCTGCGCTAAGTAAATGTATGAGTGTTACCGCAGGCTCCCAGCTAGCGGAGGCTCAGATCTCCTGGAGCCGCAGGTGTTGTACAGCGACCAGTAGTTCCTTTGGGAGGGTTCAGAAAAAGGGCTACACAGGTTTGATACCATTACATATTTTATGGCTTGTCAATAAAGGATTCGTTTGCCAGACCTGCTCTTTCTACTCATTGCTGTGCGCTGCACACTTTTGCTCTTGATACCATTGCAAAGCTATGGGTATAGTCCAATCTACTTCTGATACATTGCCACAATAGACACCCAATCACCAACTCAGCGCTACCCCACATTTACACCTTGTAATGTGCATAATGAATGAATGTAGCCAATGAGAAATTAACAATTTTTGACACCTTGACAGAATTGACATCAGCTCTACTGTATATAAAGTAACATTTATATTGTATTGTCATACAATACAAAGAGCTTGAAAAGGCTGATCTACATTAGATAAGAACTCTTCTGCTCATTGCTGTTCTCAATGTTTAGCTTCAACAATAGATCAATTCAGCTTATACAGATGTAAGAACCTGCTTATTGGTGCTGAACTAATTAGATCACTAATTTGTCAGATCCTAAAAAGGCGCAAGATAATTGCTGAGAATACCAGATGGCCCCTGACCCCTAAACACTCATGCATACTTGTACCTGTTTTCCAAAGTAAACCAGCGGCACCTGAACCACTCATTTGCAAATGCACCTGTACTGTATACTAGTCAGTGGGGACAGATGGGCATACCTCTCAATCAATTCCACTGATTTTCTAAGGCTTTCCTGGTTAAATATGATTTGCAGAATGAGATCCGCCATCAGATCACTTCACTGAAAGGTATAAATCTGTCTACGGATGCCTCATAAATCCTAATCCTAAGAATGTATTTCCATTAAAATGTATGTACTCCTCCCATAATTCCATTGGATGGATTCTGATTCAGAATCTGTTGGACTGATTTTAAGTAATAGTAAAAAAAAACACGAATCTGCCTTTTTGACACTAAAATGTGGGCAAGTCACCAGCACTAATCCAGCAAGATAAAGAAAAAATTTCAGAAAGACATACTGCGTCAGTTACTGATATATCAGATAATGTTAAACAAAAAAACTAATGCAAGTAAACATTACACAAAAAAATTACAATTGCTTATAAGATTATATGGAGAAATAAATAATCATAATTTACTTATCCACTGTGAGGATGATGATGACGGTCACACTGACAGTAAATGAAAACAAAGTACGGTAGGGATAGAAAAAAAAGATACAAAAAATGGGAGCAAAGGAAGGGAACAAAGCCAAAGAGCAATAGGAGAATTATTGAAATATATGATGGGGCAACATTTTTGGGGGAAAACCACATCTTCAAGACCATATCCACAAGTCAAGTGCCACTGGTACTTCCCGGGTCTCCTTTAAAAAAAGAATATTAAGGCTCCTAACAGAGATGCAGTCAAAATTAAGGTAGAACGGATAAAGTCTGTGCGCTTTAACGAAGTCCCTGCTTTGAGCAAGGTCTTATTTAAAGTGTACAAATGTATTCTGTTCATTTCATTGAGATTAAAGAAACAATAGCACCGTCTGTCATTCCTGCAAAATACTACGGAAAGAGCGGTGACATGCAAAGAATGGGGGATTTCCAGTTTGTTTTGTTTGGCCACGTAAACAGTACATTTTGCTATATTTGGCCACGTAAACAGTACATTTTGCTATATCTGTATGTCTCCAAGTTTTCTTATTAAGAAACAATACATCTATTATAACTTTACAATGTATGACAATGTTGATCAATTTTCATTTTTGTTTCACTAAAATGTATACAGTATTAAATAATGTAAACATATTAAAATACAAAATTGCTACAACATATTTTCATTATTCTATTAGGAATTTCTACATAATGGTAGCACAATTTTAATTGTATTATGTTACTTTTGACAGTCAAAATATTTCTGTCCTAAATAAATAAATAAAAAGTGTAGTGCATGTATAGTCCTAGATTTATTAGTTTCAAACAAAAAGAAAGAGTTGTAGAATATCTTCATATAGTAGGTCCATGACACGTTTTGTAGGAGGGGAACAGATATACAGCAAGAAGAGAAGTCAGAAGACTTATTCTTGTTGGGTCAACAATATTCATAACAAGCCGCCAAATATGACAAATATGACAATATTACAGTAGTATACTGTTTGGTAACAAGCATTTTAATGGGTACAATGTGTGTACATAACATTTATGTACAGTAATATTGTTTTTTATTATAAAAATAATTGTCCATTACTGGTATATGTAAATTACTTTTGCCTTATACAAACATACTGCATTACTATATCCCAGGATATCTTTTTTTAACAACTTTTTGCATTGAAAGAAATTAAATTAAACAGTTTGTAAACTTACCTTTCTCGATTCTACAGTGCACTGCCCTGTAGAACAATGGTTTAACCCAAAGTAATAGCCCATGTAACAACCACTATTTTATACTTTAAAAGTGTGCATCTAAATCTCAGAAACACCCATGACAGGTTGACTGGCAAACAATGCTGAAAAAAGTGGTAACAGGTTTAAGGAAAAAAACTGGTGAATTATTCACCAACATAGACTAGATTATGTAGAATGTGTACCATTTGATTTTTTGTTGTTGTTTATTTTCCCTACCTATATTACAGTATTTTATATACATATACATCATAGAACATTTATTGGCACTCCTATGAGGTTTTACAGAAAATTAAACATATTACTACCAACTAGTCTACATGCACTCCCTATACAGGCAGAAGATAGACAACTGTAATAATTAGGTATGTCAGGCTTGAACAAATCAGAAATTATGGCATCCCAGGAGCCTACTCAAACCACATCCCACTTAACTGTGACATTGCTTCTCCTTGAGCATGATTGATGAACCAAGGAGAAGACAAGCCCAAGACTAGCTTAAACTGGAGGTTAAAGAAAGTATATTCTTTTATTCTACCGGTTATTTGCTGATTTTGAGTGAAAGTTGGGATATCTTAAATATTTACAAAGTGACACCAGTTAAATTAAGTGCTTAATTTATTTATAAAATGTTTAATCAGGAAGAAGTATAGAGAGAGTTACCTCTTGTTTTCAAGTATGCCCTGGAAACAAAGTTATAATGACAGTATACTGTATGGTTATGGTTACATTAGATGAACAGAAGTTATACATTCAATGTCATGGACAGTTACAGACAATACTGTATATGTTTTTGGGAATTGTACCAGAGCATTTCAAACCTCAGCAAATGGCAACAAAGGGCTGACAACCTTTGGCTACCACCTTTGGGGAGACTTGTGTGGTCTCATATCAAAGAGTGTCCTGTAACAAAAAAGTGGAAAAAAAACGCGTACCAAATAGTGATATAATTAAGTAATAAATGGGCCAAAATTATTTATAATGGTGAACAATAATACAAAGTGGATATTTAATTGAATCAATTGATTGTGTAAAATAAGGTGATAATAACAATGTATATCACAAAAAAGTGCTGATAAAAGAGGAGAAAGTATTAACCTGTGTAAATTCAAATGTGAGGAACTGCTGCAGCTTACATAGAAAGGCTCCACAATCTAAAATATTAGGAAAGAAAAAAGAAAACAGCGCAAAACCACATAGTGTAGTCCAGATGCAGCCACCAGTATTAGATCAATTACTTTGGAAAATCTGGGACAAATCTCCCAATAAACTGCAACATTTCTGTTAGATTTCTGCAGCCAGAATACTGGCCCATTGGATTAACACAGCATGGGCTCCCTGTAGTCCAATTCAAACTGAATGGGACTGCAGGGACCCCTGCTGTGTTAATCCGATGGGCCATTTGTAATCTCACAGAAATGTTGAGGCATTTTGAGGCGTTTACTGTGAGATGCCTTAGTTTTTACCCAGGCAAGTGATCGGATACTGGTGACTGCATTTGTATGTAAAAAGTATATTAAATTACAGGATCAGCGGGTGAGTATTACACGTACAACAAAGAAGACAAAAAACGAGCATGGGGTGTTAGGAACATGTTACCACAAATGACATCCCCCGCACTGCATCGGATTTCATAGATGGAGCCTGCTGGAACATCTAAGGATCCTTATCATCAGGACACGTGCTCCTGCTGGTACCCTTGGTCCTAGTCTGCTCAACTTACTCCATCTCGGTGGGTTGTTAGAGGTTTCCCCATCTGGGAAATGGTTTGAATAGTCCCTCTGGTGTTGCTAGAACACTGATTGCATGCTGACTATTTGTGGCGGTCTCCACGGAGAATACTAATGACGTCAAACGTGCTACGTCGCATTAAGTTGCGACTTTCAAACTCAAAGTGTCCTTAGAAACACACAGAATACTGTGACTCATCGAATAAAGAAATGTGCACTGGACCTGATTCCAACCTGTTTCCTAGCATCATTCCTTGATGAAGTATTGATTTAAGTGGGATGTCACGGACTGGACTGAGCCGCATTACAGATTACCATAGCAGGTGTTCACTCCTGTATGCAGCAGGTGTGCTTCTGTGCGTGTGTGTGACTAGATGTTCTCATCACCTCCTCAGCAGGCATATTCTCCAAGACAAGGATATATCGTGGAGACAGGGGGTGGGTGGTGGGCTTCCAGGAATATGAATGGTGATGGCGGTGTGCAGGTCAATTCAAGTGCTGGAGAGGATGCCCGGGGTGTATGTGGTGTCTCTGGGGGTGGCAAGGTGCCACGAGATCACCCTTCAGTATTTGGCCATAGAGAGACACAAACCATGGAATAGAGACCCCCAATGTCACTCTCCATCCTCTCCATTCTCTCCAAAATAAGATTTAACTTTGTCTCCACTGTGTCCCTATATGGCTGTGTTGGCCAGGCATTCCGCAACTACTTAAAACATCCAACATGCAGGCAACCGAGATGGATCTGGGGCAAGGTGTGAAAGGTTTACGTGAGCAGGGATAGTCTGGCCGAGCATTGATGGGTGCAGGTTGAGGTGAGCAGGGGAGTCCAGTTTGGCATCAATGGGTTTGAACAGAGCGTGACTGGTTTGGCATCAATGGGTGAAGGGCAAGATGAACAGGGGGAAGTTGGTTGGGCATCGATGGCTGATGGCCAGGTGAACAGGGGGTGGCTGGTTGGGAATCGATTGCTGAAGGGCCTGATGAACAGGGCGCGGCTGGTTTGGCTGTGCTTGGAGCAGGTGAACTGGAGCAGCTCTGCCAATAAATTTTAGAAGAGATGACTTTGGCCATTTTCTTCTTTCTAAACCCTGGTCCAGGATTGTTTGTCTTGGGAGCTTTCGGTGCTGTTTATTTAGCCACCTTTGCCTTTCACTTGGGGGTCTCAGCTGCCACCTTTCTCTTTCTCAGGTCCGGGACAGCAGCAGCAAGCAGGTTCTTGCGTCCATAAAGCAGGCACGATTCATGGCACAAGATGTAGTGCAGTACAGTATCTGGAAAATAGTTAGTTCAGATAAAGATCAGAGTGTGGGAGGCTATGAAATTTGCATCAGCTTTTATGCACAGTATCCCTGACGTCATTCATTGGCGGGTGGGGAGATGATGGAAAGATAAAAAGTAGGCGTATACTTTACCTGTCTATGTACAGGTACCTGATAAATACAGTGTCATTTATGTAGACGGATGTAGACACATTGAATAAACATAGAAATATAGATTCATCCTTGCTTCAATCCTTTGCTAAGGCCGCTATGCCCGGAAAAGTTATTTCCAAGTAGTGTAAAGTGGATATACATATATACATGAGGACAAAAAATATAGCGCCAGAGTAGAACTGCTAGTGTTAGTAACCTAATAAGTGACTAAAGTGTATAAAGTTAATAATTGTAATTGATATGCAAAAAATAAATAAAATAAAATACAAATATATCAATATACAAAATGGTAAAACACAATTAACTTGATGTAAAAACAGTGCAAAAGTGTAAAGAAATAATATTAAATTCCAACCAGTCCTTTAGATGTTAGTCCATGAATAAAGGTAAATGATGCTGATAAAGGGGTTCTCCGGCTGCTCTCACACCCATGACAGGTAAACCACATCCAGGGGTATCTAGAAACAGAAAAAAAGAGAGAGCGCACGCCACATAGCATAAAACTGTGTTTTTAATATGAAAAAAGGGAAGGGAAGGGGGGGGGGGGGGAAGAAACACACTCACAAGAGTGAAATGATAAAAGGCAACTTGTGATTATATCACCACCATCCGGTTTCTTTGCTGCAGAATGTCCGTCTTTGTAGGCTCCCACAGGGCTGCCTGTGGAAATCACAGCTCACCGAATGCCAGGGGTGCCGTTTGCCGACTGGAATCAGTCCACCGGAGTCCAAACACTTCCCTCTCCACTTTGAATGGCCCGCCGTATGAATCCGACGCTGGATGTGACCTCGTGCGCGTGCGCAGCGTCGTAGTGACGTAATTATGCTATCAGAGTCCCTGACGCGTTTCATCACCGCTGGGCGACTTTCTCAAAGGGCTGATAGTGAATAGAATGAAGTCCTGTGTATTTATAGCCAGTCCGTTGCTTAGCAACCCGTAATGGAATAATTATTTAACCCATGATGTGCTGGTAAAGCTGGGCATAACTATGTATACTAAACAATATATAAACTAATAACTAACTAATAACTGGCTCAATAACAAGATATGGATAAGGTAAAAACACATAATGTAGGAAGGATCTAAGGAAAAATCAGACATATATTTACCACAATAGATACTTAAATTCATTATTAGTATTATTTAAAATTATTTAAAACGGATTCAGATTCATAATGTAGACCAATTGATTGAATGAATAATATAGAATTAAAATTAACCCCAGTTGTATACTAAATAAAAAATAAAAAACCTCAGTTAGCTCCAAAACATAAAATACACAGGGGTGGAATGAATTGAAATCCAATAATCATATGTGAAGCAATAAAGCAATAAGAACTATAAAAACTCATCAAGACAACATACACATATAGACAATATAATATACACATACAGGATGAGCAACTATGAATTAAGTAAATAAACACTACTGTCCAAATCAAAGTGTATGGATAATACAGGTAATCTAGGCTGAAAAGTATATATATATACAACATTAGCAAAAAGCAACCTAATGACTCAAATGGGCTTTATTGATACCCAAATACATATATATGTATATATATATATATATATATATATATATATATATATACATATATATGTGTATATATATATATATATATATATATATATACATGTTGATGTGTATCGGATTATTTAACCATCAAGAATGGGGTATAAATTTCCCCATATAAATGTGGCAATAACACATGATCATTCATGTATATACATTCAGAGAGACAATATTCTTAAATTGTTGAAAAGTTATTATTAACTCAATCAGCACATTGATATATTAGATGGTAGCAAAAAGGTTGGAGACTAAAAGACAGGGAAAGGAGAAAAAAAAACTAACAAGGGCATAAAAATGATGATAAATGACCTTGAAAATGTTGAAAAATACTCATCAGATAAAACTAATAATTCAAATGCAAATGATAAAGAATATTATATAATTTAAAAAAATAAAATTAAAATAAAAATGAAAAAATGTCTATGAATAATGATTAAACATGGATTTTGTATGGGGGAGGGAAAAAGGTGGGGGAAGGAGGGGGGGGGGGGGAAAGGGGGAAGAGGGAAGGAATAGGCTGAAAAATAGGTGGGGGAAGGAGACGAGGGGAATAAGGGGGATAGAGAGAGGAATTGAAGGTGAGGGATGAGGGGAAAGGGAAGAGGGGTAGGGAAAAGGGGGAGGGAAAGAAGGGAAGGGGATGGGGGGGAACTGGAGGAATGGGGTAAACAGTTAACTGATGTTGGAGTGAAGGAAAAAGAGGATTGCGAGGAACTGGCGGACCTACTGATCTCCCTATATTAGAGCGATGAGAGTCCAAGTTGGCAGAAGATCAGATCAGCGTACTAGCATCCAAACACTCATTGAGACCACCAGGGGTAAGGGTCCCCAACTGGTGGATCCAATAAGTTTCCTGTCTGCACAAGATCTTAAAACGATCGCCTCCCAGAGCACAGGGTGAAATATGTTCTAGGCCCATCACCGTCATACATTGAGGGTCCTGATTATGTATAGCTTTATCGTGTCGGGAAATACTATTAGCAATTGTTCCCATTATGACACTCCTCCTATGCTCCAGGAAACGAGTGCAGAGAGGTCGTGTGGTGCGGCCAATGTAACGTTGCCCGCAACCACACTGGATGCAGTACACTACAAAAGAACTTTGACAATTTATAAAATTCCTAACCTGGTAGATAATATCTCTATTGGGAGAACTGAACTCGGAGTGGGTCTTCAAATGTCTACAAGTAATACATCTACCTCGTCCACATCTGTGGTTACCACTTAGACCAGTAATAGCTGATTTTTTAGACACATTACCTGATCTCAATTTAGTGGGAGCTATAATGCTCTTCATACTTCTGGCCTTTCTGTAGACAATTGAGGCCCGGTCCGGAAGAATGCCCTTCAAATGGGGATCACATCTAAGAACTCCCCAGTGATTGCTAACTATCTTCTGAATAGCTTTAAAAGACTGATTATAGGTGGTTACAAATCTTAAACTTGAATTTTCAGTATTCCCAGCAATCACTGGTGAGTTATATCCCAGACGAGATCCGTACTGTCTGTTCCTGGATTCCTGAATCATTTTAGACCTATCTAAGGAACTAACTTTCCTAAAGGACTCAGAGACTAATTTATCATCATATCCTTTATGGAGAAATTTGAGACTAAGCTGTTCCGACTGCTGGACAAAGTCGATGTCTCTGGAGCAGTTTCTCCTGATCCGGTGAAACTGCCAGAGAGGAATGTTTTGTAGCCACTGCTTGGGGTAGTTACTGGACGCATGTACGTAGTTGTTGACAGAGACTTCTTTAAAATGAGTGGATGTGATAATATTGAGATCTTCATCAAAAGTGCGTTTTAAATCCAAAAAGAATATGGAGACTGCATCTATATTATATGTAAATTTCAATCCCAAGGGATTGTCATCCAATGATTTAAGAATCTCAAATAATTCAGCCTCCTCTCTGTCCCAAATCAAAATAATATCATCTATGAAACGGCCATAGTACACGAGGCCCGCTCCAAGATGTTCATTCTGCCACACAAATCTCTCCTCCCAAAACCCCATGAAGAGATTTGCATAGCTGGGAGCAAACCTCGTGTCCATGGCCATTCCAAAGATCTGCAGATGAAAAATCTCCTCAAACAAAAAATAATTGTGATTCAAAATAAATTTAACACTATCCAAAATAAATTCTTTGTGTTTCCTGGGAATGCACAAATCCTTATCAAGCCAATATTTCAATGCTTCAATACCCCTGGCATGGTCAATGCAAGTATACAATGAGGCCACATCACATGTGGCCCATAAATACGTGGATTTCCACTTTATATTCGAGGTGGAATCAATGACGTGGAGCGTATCCCTAATATGTGACCTGAGCTTGGCTACAAAGGGTTGGAGATGGTAATCAACATACTGGGATAGGCTCGACGTCATCGACTCCACCCCGGACACAATGGGCTTGCCAGAGGGATTGACTAAGGACTTGTGCACCTTTGGTAAATGATAAAAAATAGGTGTACGTGGATGAGGGTTAAACAAAAATTTAAATTCCATTTTGGAAATGATACCTTGTGTAAGGCCTGAAGAAGAAGCTCTTTGAGGTCGTTCTGATAACACATTACCGGGTCAGACTCAAGGGTAATATAAGAGGCCGGGTCACCCAGGAGTCTGCGTGCTTCAATGAGATACGCAGAAGTGTCCTGGATGACCACGCCCCCACCCTTATCAGCCTGCCGGATAACAATAAGAGGATTATTTTTAAATTTATTTAATGGCGTCCAGTTCGCTCTGTCCAAGATTCTTATTGACTTTCGTTTTTTTACAGCATAATGCCTCAAAGTCCTGAACTACCAAACTATAGAAGGCTTCAATGAATCCACCCTTAGACTGATAGGGGAAAAAAACTGATTTGGGTCTAAAGGGTGAATGTACAATGTTTAAATCTTCCTCCAAATCTAACTCAATATAAGTGGAATGTGTAGACAAATCAAGGACATCAGTATATTCCTGAGATGTATTCAGGACTCCTCCTGATTCCCCTAAAAGTGAAGAGAGTGCTTCTAAATATACTGCACCGACACACTTTATTCGAGCAAATACCCAGTATGTACCTGGCAGATACCTGGAATGCGCCGCTCCTCACCTCTGAAAACCCCGTTGCGTTTGCCTTCCCAGCCTGGGTTCATGCCTGGCTGACGGGCGGCTGATCTGTTAAATGATAATGATTAGGATTTAATAGGCTGCAATGCTTCGCGTGTCTACCAGATGGCATAAATTCATGAATTGTAATGCAGTATATATATATATACTGTGCAGTATTGCAGCCAGCGGGAATAAAATGCTTCAATCCCTGCCTGGAAAATAACCCAATGCACTCGGGCAGAAAACAGTCACAAACCTCAATACACCCGGGTATACCCGAATTCGTGGGACTAGCCAAGCTCGAATAAAGTGTGTCGCCAGTGTACATTATCTTATGTGCTTATTGTATCAGCCTCCTTATTAAGTCTAATATTGGCTTCTTGTATATTGTAATGTCTTTTTAAAGTGATTTTCCTGATAAAACTATTAAGGTCTACAAACAGTTGAAAGGCATTGGGGCCTGTATTTGGGGCAAATGACAGGCCCCTCTCCAATAGAGATATATCATAAATGGATAATTGAATAGAAGATAGATTAAAAATGGAACTATTACCCACATTGGAGGAAATTAATCATCTTCTGTTCTCCTTCTTCCCCTGTTGGACTCTCCCCGCTCTAACTCCTCTGCTCCTCTTTTTCCTTGACTCTGTGATTTGTTGGGAGCCTCGCGGTCCCATAACGGATAATGTTTCTCCTTGTCTTTTTCTCTCTCCTTCTCCCTGGATCTCTTTTCTTGTCTCTGTGACTTGTCTAAAAAATGAGGAGATGTATTAATCACCCTAGACTCTTTAGGTCTGGTTGCCTTGGCTGAATCAGTACTAAATGGAATTTTAGCCTGTCCTTCAGGAGCTCCAACAATGACCACTTCCGCCGGCAGTGGCTCAACCTCAAGGGCCGAGAAACGACTGCTGAGGTCGGTCTGGATTCCTCCAGGGTGTAGGGGGAGTCATTCCTGTTGTCCCGGGGGGCAAAAGAATGCCCCTCCCTCCCCCTAGGAGTATAGGGGTGGTGACCCCCCCCCACCCCGTCTGGACCCAGAGTGGAAACGCCCGCCTCTCCTATTGTAACTATAGGCCCGTTTCCAAACTCTGACTTTGTCAGTAGCATAATCTTCTTTATCTCTACTAAGTTTTAGATCCTTCCTCTCTGTTACTTCCTTCTCAAAAGTGAGAACTCTCTTCCCAGTGATCTCATTAAATTCTTTAAAATCACTTGTATCTGAATACGGTTTCAATAGCTCTTGAATAGAATCAATTTCTATTTCCAGTTCTTTGACTTTAGTGTCCCTAAATTGTATTAAAAGTCTCATTAAGGAGAAGGAGCATTTATCCATTGTGTCATTCCATTCCTTAGTGAATTCCACATTGGTCTCAAAAGTGGGGGCTTTTGTAATTCTAAGTCCTCTCGGAATGATTTTTCTATCTATATAATCCTGAAGGGAGTATGCGTCCCACCAGTGGCGCATCTCATCCTTCATAAGTTTTTCCAATTTATAAAATTTTTCCTTAATATCAATGTTATTATCCACTATCATATCATTAATTACCTCTGTTGATGAAACAAGGCACTCCATCTCATACTTCTCTCTTTAGCGGTTTGCATCATGATTCTAACTGAAGTCGTTAAATGTTAGACTTTAATATATAAAATAAGAATTTTAAATAAGGCGTACTACTTAGGCTCCCACTATGGGGTTTTATGTCAAAAGACACATACAAAAGGACAAAAAATGTAGCGCCAGAGTAGAACTGCTAGTGTTAGTAACCTAATAAGTGACTAAAGTGTATAAAGTTAATAATTGTAATTGATGTGCAAAAAATAAATAAAATAAAATACAAATATATCAATATACAAAATGGTAAAACACAATAAACTTGATGTAAAAACTGTGCAAAAGTGTAAAGAAATAATATTAAAGTCCAACCTGTCCTTTAGATGTTAGTCCATGAATAAAGGTAAATGATGCTGATAAAGGGGTTCTCCGGCTGCTCTCACATGGGATAAACCATATCCAGGGGTATCTAGAAACAGAAAAAGAGAGAGAGCGCACGCCCCATAGCATAAAACTGTGTTTTTAATATGAAAAAAGGGAAGGGAAGGGGGGCGGGAAGAAACACACACAAGAGTAAAATGATAAAAAGGCAATTTGTGATTATATCACCACCATCCGGTTTCTTTGCTGCAGAATGTCCGTCTTTGTAGGCTCCCTCAGGGCTGCCTGTGGAAATCACAGCTCACCGGATGCCAGTCAGAGTTTGGAAACGGGCCTATAGTTACAATAGGAGAGGCGGGCGTTTCCACTCTGGGTCCAGACGGGGTGGGGGGGGGCTTCACCACCCCTATACTCCTAGGGGGAGGGAGGGGCATTCTTTTGCCCCCCGGGACAACAGGAATGACTCCCCCTACACCCTGGAGGGATCCAGACCGACCTCAGCCCCTGGCAGTCGTTTCTCGGCCCTTGAGGTTGAGCCACTGCCGGCGGAAGTGGTCATTGTTGGAGCTCCTGAAGGACAGGCTAAAATTCCATTTAGTACTGATTCAGCCAAGGCAACCAGACCTAAAGAGTCTAGGTGATTAATACATCTCCTCATTTTTTAGACAAGTCACAGAGACAAGAAAAGAGATCCAGGGAGAAGGAGAGAGAAAAAGACAAGGAGAAACATTATCCGTTATGGGACCGCGAGGCTCCCAACAAATCACAGAGTCAAGGAAAAAGAGGAGCAGAGGAGTTAGAGCGGGGAGAGTCCAACAGGGGAAGAAGGAGAACAGAAGATGATTAATTTCCCCCAATGTGGGTAATAGTTCCATTTTTAATCTATCTTCTATTCAATTATCCATTTATGATATATCTCTATTGGAGAGGGGCCTGTCATTTGCCCCAAATACAGGCCCCAATGCCTTTCAACTGTTTGTAGACCTTAATAGTTTTATCAGGAAAATCACTTTAAAAAGACATTACAATATACAAGAAGCCAATATTAGACTTAATAAGGAGGCTGATACAATAAGCACACAAGATAATGTATATTTAGAAGCCCTCTCTTCACTTTTAGGGGAATCAGGAGGAGTCCTGAATACATCTCAGGAATATACTGATGTCCTTGATTTGTCTACACATTCCACTTATATTGAGTTAGATTTGGAGGAAGATTTAAACATTGTACATTCACCCTTTAGACCAAAATCAGTTTTTTCCCCTATCAGTCTAAGGGTGGATTCATTGAAGCCTTCTATAGTTTGGTAGTTCAGGACTTTGAGGCATTATGCTGTAAAAAAACAAAAGTCAATAAGAATCTTGGACAGGGCGAACTGGACGCATTAAATAAATTTAAAAATAATCCTCTTATTGTTATCAGGCAGGCTGATAAGCGTGGGGGCGTGGTCATCCAGGACACTTCTGCGTATCTCATTGAAGCACGCAGACTCCTGGGTGACCTGGCCTCTTATATTACCCTTGAGTCTGACCCGGTAATGTGTTATCAGTACGACCTCAAAGAGCTTCTTCTTAAGGCACTTACACAAGGTATCATTTCCAAAATGGAATTTAAATTTTTGTTTAACCCTCATCCACGTACACCTATTTTTTATCATTTACCAAAGGTGCACAAGTCCTTAGTCAATCCCCCTGGCAGGCCCATTGTGTCCGGGGTGGAGTCGATGACTTCGAGCCTATCCCAGTATGTTGATTACCATCTCCAACCCTTTGTAGCCAAGCTCAGGTCACATATTAGGGATACGCTCCACGTCATTGATTCCACCTCGAATATAAAGTGGAAATCCACGTATTTATGGGCCACATGTGATGTGGCCTCATTGTATACTTGCATTGACCATGCCAGGGGTATTGAAGCATTGAAATATTGGCTTGATAAGGATTTGTGCATTCCCAGGAAACACAAAGAATTTATTTTGGATAGTGTTAAATTTATTTTGAATCACAATTATTTTTTGTTTGAGGAGATTTTTCATCTGCAGATCTGTGGAACGGCCATGGGCACGAGGTTTACTCCCAGCTATGCAAATCTCTTCATGGGGTTTTGGGAGGAGAGATTTGTGTGGCAAAATGAACATCTTGGAGCGGGCCTCGTGTACTATGGCCGTTTCATAGATGATATTATTTTGATTTGGGACGGAGAGGAGGATGAATTATTTGAGATTCTTAAATCATTGGATGACAATCCCTTGGGATTGAAATTTACATATAATATAGATGCAGTCTCCATATTCTTTTTGGATTTAAAACTCACTTTTGATGAAGATCTCAATATTATCACATCCAATCATTTTAAAGAAGTCTCTGTCAACAACTACGTACATGCGTCCAGTAACTACCCCAAGCAGTGGCTACAAAACATTCCTCTCGGGCAGTTTCACCGGATCAGGAGAAACTGCTCCAGAGACATCGACTTTGTCCAGCAGTCGGAACAGCTTAGTCTCAAATTTCTCCATAAAGGATATGATGATAAATTAGTCTCTGAGTCCTTTAGGAAAGTTAGTTCCTTAGATAGGTCTAAAATGATTCAGGAATCCAGGAACAGACAGGAGGGATCTCGTCTGGGATATAACTCACCAGTGATTGCTGGGAATACTGAAAATTCAAGTTTAAGATTTGTAACCACCTATAATCAGTCTTTTAAAGCTATTCAGAAGATAGTTAGCAATCACTGGGGAGTTCTTAGATGTGATCCCCATTTGAAGGGCATTCTTCCGGACCGGGCCTCAATTGTCTACAGAAAGGCCAGAAGTATGAAGAGCATTATAGCTCCCACTAAATTGAGATCAGGTAATGTGTCTAAAAAATCAGCTATTACTGGTCTAAATGGTAACCACAGATGTGGACGAGGTAGATGTATTACCTGTAGACATTTGAAGACCCACTCCGAGTTCAGTTCTCCCAATAGAGATATTATCTACCAGGTTAGGAATTTTATAAATTGTCAAAGTTCTTTTGTAGTGTACTGCATCCAGTGTTGTTGCGGGCAACGTTACATTGGCCGCACCACACGACCTCTCTGCACTCGTTTCCTGGAGCATAGGAGGAATGTCATAAAGGGAACAATTGCTAATAGTATTTCCCGACACGATAAAGCTATACATAATCAGGACCCTCAATGTATGACGGTGATGGGCCTAGAACATATTTCACCCTGTGCTCTGGGAGGCGATCGTTTTAAGATCTTGTGCAGACAGGAAACTTATTGGATCCACCAGTTGGGGACCCTTACCCCTGGTGGTCTCAATGAGTGTTTGGATGCTAGTACGCTGATCTGATCTTCTGCCAACTTGGACTCTCATCGCTCTAATATAGGGAGATCAGTAGGTCCGCCAGTTCCTCGCAATCCTCTTTTTCCTTCACTCCAACATCAGTTAACTGTTTACCCCATTCCTCCAGTTCCCCCCCATCCACTTCCCTTCTTTCCCTCCCCCTTTTCCCTACCCCTCCTCCCTTTCCCCTCATTCCTCACCTTCCATTCCTCTCTCTATCCCCCATATTCCCCTCGTCTCCTTCCCCCACCTATTTTTCAGCCTATTCCTTCCCTCTTCCCCCTTCCCCCCCCCTCCTTCCCCCACCTTTTTCCCTCCCCCATACAAAATCCATGTTTAATCATTATTCATAGACATTTTTTCATTTTTATTTTAATTTTATTTTTATTTTTTTAAATTATATAATATTCTTTATCATTTGCATTTGAATTATTAGTTTTATCTGATGAGTATTTTTCAACATTTTCAAGGTCATTAATCATCATTTTTATGCCCTTGTTAGTTTTTTTTTTTGTTTTTTTTTTCTCTCTCTCCTTTCCCTGTCTTTTAGTCTCCAACCTTTTGGTTATTAGTAACACAAAGATTAGTGCTACCATCTAATATATCAATTTGCTGATTGAGATAATAATAACTTTTCAACAATTTAAGAATATTGTCTCTGTGAATGTATATACATGAATGATCATGTGTTATTGCCACATTTATATGGTTAAATTTATACCCCATTCTTGATGGTTAAATAATCCGATACACATCAACATGTATATATATATATATATATATATATATATATATACATATATATGTATTTGGGTATCAATAAAGCCCATTTGAGTCATTAGGTTGCTTTTTGCTAATGTTGTATATATATATACTTTTCAGCCTAGATTACCTGTATTATCCATACACTTTGATTTGGACAGTAGTGTTTATTTACTTAATTTATAGTTGCTCATCCTGTATGTGTATATTATATTGTCTATATGTGTATGTTGTATTGATGAGTTTTTATAGTTCTTATTGCTTTATTGCTTCACATATGATTATTGGATTTCAATTCATTCCACCCCTGTGTATTTTATGTTTTGGAGCTAACTGAGGTTTTTTATTTTTTATTTAGTATACAACTGGGGTTAATTTTAATTCTATATTATTCATTCAATCAATTGGTCTACATTATGAATCTGAATACGTTTTAAATAATTTTAAATAATACTAATAATGAATTTAAGTATCTATTGTGGTAAATATATGTCTGATTTTTCCTTAGATCCTTCCTACATTATGTGTTTTTACCTTATCCATATCTTGTTATTGAGCCAGTTAGTTATTTATTTATATATTGTTTAGTATACATAGTTATGCCCAGCTTTACCAGCACATCATGGGTTAAATAATTATTCCATTATGGGTTGCTAAGCAACGGACTGGCTATAAATACACAGGACTTTATTCTATTCACTATCAGCCCTTTGAGAAAGTCGCCCAGCTGTGACGAAACGCATCAGGGACTCTGATAGCACGATTATGTCACTACGACGCTGCGCACGCGCACGAGGCCACATCCAGCGTGGGATTCATACGGCGGCCATTCAAAGTGGAGAGGGAAGTGTTTGGACTCCGGTAGACTGATTCCAGTCGGCAAACGGCACCCCTGGCATCCGGTGAGCTGTGATTTCCACAGGCAGCCCTGAGGGAGCCTACAAAGACGGACATTCTGCAGCAAAGAAACCGGATGGTGGTGATGTCATCACAAATTGCCTTTTTATCATTTTACTCTTGTGAGTGTGTTTCTTCCCCCCCCCCCCTTCCCTTTTTTCATATTAAAAACACAGTTTTATGCTATGGGGAGTGCGCTCTCTCTCTTTTTCTGTTTCTAGATACATATATACATGGTGATATAGATTGTGATACTGCGGATGTGAAGAAATTGAAGTGGTTAAAGATTTAATCTTTTTTGGCTCCAAAATTGATTGTGATGGTGACTGCACCACTGAGATCAAGACACATCTGACACTTGGAAGAAATGCGATGGTCAGTATGAACACCATCTGGAAGAGTAAAGACATCACCTTGGCAACCAAATGCAGATTGGTCAGTGCGATAGTTTTCCCAATAGCAACATATGGCTGCAAAACCTGGACTGTGAGAAAGGCAGACAGGTGAAAGATCGACACATTTGAACTGTGGTGCTGGAGACGTCTGCTACGCATTTCGTGGACAGCCAGAATAACGAACCAAGCAGTTCTAGAATGGATCAAACCGAAAATCTCATAGAAGGCCAAGATAACAAAGCAAAAGCTCTCCTACTTTGGTCACATCATGCGAAGCAAGTCGCTTGGAAGGACGTCATGCTTGGAATGATCGATGGCAAAAGAGGAAGAGGCCGTCCAATAACTCGCTGGATTGATACCATCAAGAAAGATACTGGACTAAACATAGCAGAATTGAAAGAAGCCGTGAGAGACCGGAAGACATGGAGAACACTGATCCATAGAGTGGCCGAGAGTCGTACTCGACTGAACGTATAAGGAAGAAAAGCTGCTCATGTGCTGATAACCATGTGAGAAAAAAACACAATATTAAAAAATAAATACTAAAAAAAAGAATATAAAAATATAGTTCAAAAAAACAAATAAAACGTCCGTTAACACTGTAACTCCAATGGGTTAACTTTGATGGATACTGGAAGCCTTCTTCCTGGGTTCAACAACCTCCCTCTACATGACCGGAATAGAAAAAAAGAGAAGAAAAAGCGCCCGATCCTAGTGTGATACCAATGAATAAAATTTAATATTTTTGACAATAACAATTTAAAACTCACAAACAGCCGTGAATTTTGAGCATTGTATGAGTAAACTCATGCCCCAACATGTTTTTCAGGATGCCGCTTCACTCGATCTGTTATGGGATATCCTCCTCTAGATTTCCTCTATTGGTGTTGCTCCTTGGAAAGTCTTTCGGCAACCCGCAATTATAGAGGAGAGTTCCTGTTTTTAGAGTTCCCAAAGCTCAAGGGCAGACTACATCCTCCTTCTCCGGCCTTGTGATTCACACACCTACACACAGCTACTTGCAACACATGACCATACGCGTTTCATCAGTTGGCTGATTTCATAAGGGTATGGATTCTGTCTGCTCTTGTGTGCCTTAATCAGCTAATAGTGAACTTCATTTTAACTAAAATACAGAGAATCCAGTGTAGAGAATATGACATATAAAGTAAATCACTGAGAATTATGAATGTGTACAATCTTCCAATTTACACCATATATAATGAATATAATTTTCAATTAATATGACTCTAAATTGTATTATAGCAATTTTGTACAAAACATCGAAAGAATGTGGGGAAAAAACCTTCTATATTGTTTGGCTTGTTAGAGGACAGCAAAGATTATATTGCACTGGTTTTTTTTTTACAGAGCAATACATAGTACAATTATTACTAATAAACCTGAGAGACATAATGCCCATCTATTTACATAAATCCAATGGAATAACTATATATTTATGTATATTAACAATTTAAATATATTGTTATAATACTAAAGCTAATGTCAATTTCAATAGATCATCACTGAACTCTCACAGAGTAAAAAATAGACGTATATACTGTATATGGAAATCGACCTAATTGTATGGAAAAATATTTAAGTTAAAGTCGATTGAAAACAACATTAACCACAGAAGTGATCGTAATCTATTTAAATGAGAAATCCAAATTTATTTTATGTATTAAATATTTATCAATATAGATCAAAATTGATATTTTGCAAAAAAGAAGCAGAACAGAACTTGGATGCTCCAACCATTGAATCAAAAGGCCAGTTAACAGACGATCTTCAGTTGTACAACAATCATATATGTAATATTATTATTACTCTTTTTTTATTGAATAGATTGTGAACATGTGTGTGTGTCTATATATATATATATATATATATATATATATATGTATATATATATATATATATATATATATTTGAATAAATGGTGTAAAATTATTAATGTGATATTAAATATATTTAAATACCTGTATATGTATGTGTATGTGCATGTGTGTTTCTTAGTCAATCCAATATTGCTTATAAAGGCAAAATCTAATCTATAATATAAATTCTAATTCTTAATGTATTTAATATTTAAATCATGAATATTGTGCTATAACCAGTGAATTATTTTATATTAAATGGTGAAAATATGTGTCGTTGTAGTGATGTAAATTAAATACTGTATGTGACTAATATAAAATTATAGTGTTGCTAACTATCGTGTAAAGTGTACTGTAACTCCAGCCAAAGACCTCTCAAAGAACATAAAACAAAGGGGGCATGTCAAGTATGTTCAAACCAGACCTCTGTACCAAATCAATAGACAAGGGGAGGGGGAACTCTCACACAACAGTACTGATGTCTATACACTCATTTAGACCCATTGGACCCAATGTATCTAATACATCGATCCAATAGGTCTCTCTTAGATTTAATCTCTTGTGTCTATCTCCAATCAATAGGGAGGGTGTAATTGCTTCTATACCCATTACTAGCAGTGAGGTTGGATCTTTGTTATGTTTGTCCATATAATGTCTAGACATTACGTGCCGCCCGCCCCACATATTGAATGCCACATGGACATGATAATATATGCAATGAATTTCGATAAACAGTTTATGCGGCCCTGCACTTGATGTATTGACCCATTGGAATGTGAACTAATCTTATCCACTTTATTCAAGTGCTTGCATGTCAAGCATCTCTTTCGCCTACATGAGAAGTTACCCTTTGATGGCTTGCCATTTGTTGTATTTTCTTAAATAGTTTTGAATCTACTTGGCGCAAACAATGTTTTAATATTCTGTGCTTTTTGGAAAACCATCAGTGTTTTTGGTGGTAATCTTACATGCTTGCATGCCGTGGGTTTTTAAATCAGTGCGAGATACAATTCGAACTGTCTCCCTCTCGCTTCCCCACGGATCGTACTAAGGTAGCTTATGTTTTTTCCCTTCTCACCGGGGACGCCCTGGCCTGGGCTTCACCAATCTGGGAGCTGAAACCTGAACTCACTTACAACTTCCCTAACTTTAAAAGAGAATTTCGTTTAGTTTTTGACACCCCCGGACGTAGTGATATGGCTGCTTCCTCCTTGTTCCACATTTCGCATGGTCAGAGATCAGTGGCACGTTACGCTCTGGAGTTCCGGACTATCGCGGCTGAGACTGATTGGAACGATGGGGCACTTTCCGCGGCTTTCTGGCAGGGACTTTCGGAATCCTTAAAGGACGAGCTGGCGGCTCGTGAGAGGCCATCCTCACTGGAGGCCTTAATCGCTTTGTGCATTAGGGTGGATCAAAGACTTCTGGAGAGGTGAGCTGAATGTCATTGTCCTCGTACTTCTGTTTCTATGACTTCTAATTCCAGGTCTCCTGCTCTTGTTCTACCAGCATTGGACGCCCCGGAACCCATGCAACTGGGCAGTCATCAACTTCCTTCTTTGGAGCGGCTATGTCGGAGAGACGAGGGCCTGTGCTTCTATTGTTGATCCCCTGGGCACATCTTGCCGCGTTGTCCCTTGAGGCCGGGAAAAGCCAACACCCAGTGAGGTATGAGGGAATCTCACTGAAAAAAGGAATGGGTGCAAAACAGCGCTAGGAATACTAATGAATAAATGTTCAGGCAGCCAGGTAAAAGACTGGTGGTACAACCAGTCAGGGAAACAGATGAAAAAAAGGGGTTAACCGGCGCCAATGAGGGTAAATACCAGTCCTGTTGTGACAGTCCAAATACAGTCCTTGGGATGATGAATGGTGATGATTCTCACCTCAGCAGTGCATATGTGAAAAAAGAGAAAGAGAAAGGAAAAATAATAGTGCAGTAAATCAACACAGGGGGGGGGGGGTGTCACAGATACTGACAAAAAAACAACAAACAAGACATACAAACATATAACACTAGCACGGCCTAAATATTAATAAAAAGCATATTTATTGATGTGGAAATGTGCATAAACCGCATCTGGAGGGGTAAAATTGCAACCCTACTCACAAAATGCTGGAAAGGTACAGGCAGATCTGCTGTATGCAGCTGGGCTCTCAAGATGGCGACCGGAGCACTTGTGCTGGCGTCCACACGTGACTAGGAAGCCAGGCAGATGACTCAGATGACGAGGCCTCTGGGCAGACGTGACGTCACCCCCGTTGTGTATTCTCCACCGGTTCACAGGACTCCAGTCCTCCAGTCCTCATCAACAGCCGCAATATCGCCGTACCTCGGTTCAAAACACTTGTTGGAGACTGCAGAGTTTCTCCTTTGGAACTGCAGACTTCACCACACTGAAACACTCTAAAAACTTGAAACTTCCCGACACGTTTCGTACGCATGCGCGTACTTGAAGAAGTACGCGCATGCGTACGAAACGCGTCGGGAAGTTTCAAGTTTTTAGAGTGTTTCAGTGTGGTGAAGTCTGCAGTTCCAAAGGAGAAACTCTGCAGTCTCCAACAAGTGTTTTGAACCGAGGTACGGCGATATTGCGGCTGTTGATGAGGACTGGAGGACTGGAGTCCTGTGAGCCGGTGGAGAATACACAACGGGGGTGACGTCACGTCCGCCCAGAGGCCTCGTCATCTGAGTCATCTGCCTGGCTTCCTAGTCACGTGTGGACGCCAGCACAAGTGCTCCGGTCGCCATCTTGAGAGGCCAGCTGCATACAGCAGATCTGCCTGTACCTTTCCAGCATTTTGTGAGTAGGGTTGCAATTTTACCCCTCCGGATGCGGTTTATGCACAGTTCCACATCAATAAATATGCTTTTTATTAATATTTAGGCCGTGCTAGTGTTATATGTTTGTATGTCTTGTTTGTTGTTTTTTTGTCAGTATCTGTGACACCCCCCCTCCCCCGTGTTGATTTACTGCACTATTATTTTTCCTTTCTCTTTCTCTTTTTTCACATATGCACTGCTGAGGTGAGAATCATCACCATTCATCATCCCAAGGACTGTATTTGGACTGTCACAACAGGACTGGTATTTACCCTCATTGGCGCCGGTTAACCCCTTTTTTTCAACAGGGAATCTCACTGGGTACCATCTCTTCTTTTCCCTCTCCCGCACAGGGTCTTCCCAAATGCATCTTACTGCCTGTCCTCCTTAAATACGCCAGCATACAAACCCCCGCTCTGGCCTTCCTCGATTCTGGATCCGGAGGGAATTTCATAAACCAGGCTTTTGCTATCCAGCACAACAATCCACTCCGGGAGAAGGCATTTCCAGTCGGATTGGAGGCTATCGATGGTCGACCCCTGCAGCCAGCTTTTATTTCCTTGGAGACACTTCCCATTGAACTTTCTATGAATGATGGAGATTTAGAACTCATTTCTTTTTTTATATTAAAAATAAATTGACATTATATTTTTTATTGAAAACATCTTTTTTTATACAAAGCATAGAATATTTTAGAGACAATAAAAAATGACATCAGATTGAGTTGAAATGGAACAAAATATTTTGCAGAAAGTCTGAAAGTGCAGTATTGGAGGGCAATTTTGATCAATCAAACATCACTAGTTGCAGCATAAACTTTCTTGAATTACATTTTTCACAAATTGTAGCACCTTCTATTACTATTGACCACACTTAATGCCTTCCATGAAAGAGTGGTAATAGTGGAAATCTTGCACTGAAAGAAATGTAACATTTTCAGTTATAAAAAAGTGTACTTTTTAGATATTTCCAAGGCATAGTTTGCATTATATTAATAATGAAACCTGACAAAATTCAAAGTCATTTCTGAGATGCTTGCTTGAAAGAAGACTATACTAATAATGATTTAAAAACAATTATATTTAAAACAGAATGACAATCAAACTCATCTTACATGGTACCAAAAAGTATAAAGAGAAACAAAAGAAGACTCCCTAAGCACTGAATTGACAAATAAGTTGATAGTTTATGCTTGAGAGATTTCTCAATTGAGAATCTGAATGACTTGAAATTGTCTCACTGAGACTGAGCTACATTCCTACACTACTTGACCTTGAGATCATTTTTCTTGTTCATAGTCTGAGAGGTTTCTTTGTTTGATATTGTTGTCTGGAATCACGTAGAAAAAGTTATAAAAGCCTCTACATTCCCAAAATTATTTAAAAACGTTATAAAAGAAAATATTGAAGTGTCGCATTTCATCTAAAGTTTACATAATATTTAAAGCAGTAATCCCCACCGCCCCTCCCTCCCCCAACCCCAACCTAAAAATCCAGTATTTATAGCTTCTTAGATTCTCTGGGGATTTTTTTGTTGCTGAACCAAATTACTCACAGCTCCAGGAAGACTCTGCTTAGATAATCAATTATTTTTATGTTGTGATGGTACTGAAAATAAATTCCAAAATGGCCACAGGCATCCAAAGTTAAGTAGAACACAACAGCCATATTACTTGCCCTGGACAAACAAATCCAACAATGGTGTGATCCCGCAATCTCAAAGTACCACTTTGGTATCACAGTGTATCAAATAATGTAAAATATAAATAAATCAGCACCTTTTTGGATTATGAAATAGTATTATGATAGAGGTCTGGAAAATACATATGTGCTTCTTCCTTTTGTTATTTATAACCCATAGATTTCAGATATGTTGAGGCATAGTACATCACAGTACGATGCACCAGCATTGTTACTGAATCCTATGAAAACTGAGCAATACCTTTTAAAGTCACTGCACAGACATCTAACAACGGACTAAAGTTATTAAACTGTAATATAGCAAAATGTTGTTAATATTGTATAAAACTAGAAACTTTTTAAGGTGCAAGTCATCAGCTTGTTAATGTGTTATCTTTATTTTTAACATTAATTTGAAAGTGTTAAAATTACTGGACTGGCAATATTAACTACAGATACAGATGTACAGTACACGTGTGTTCATCAAAGAGTGATGACTGGCGAGAAGTAATTTCTTTACTTAAATACTTTTTAGTGCATTACTATACTATATACAGTAGAACCAAAAATTGGTTTTAATTTCTCAAATGCTACAGTAACTAAAATAAATGGGTTTGAGCAGATGTTAGTGGAGTTGGAGCAGTTATGAGAGAGCAGCTTAATGAAGACAAGGAGAAGGGAAGAGAAAGGAGGCAGAGAAACAGGGAAGCAGAGGGAGAGAGAAATGGAGAAGGTAGAGCTTGCCAAAAAGAGACACTTTTTCTGTTGTAGGCGCATTACCGCAAACTACATTCGTACACTGTTAATGCCAAGTACTTCACGTCATAAAAGGGCGGGCTAAGAGATAAATATTGTTTCCTAGTCAGAGTGGCATGACCTAAAAATAGCCTTTTACTGCCAAGCGGGACTACCAAATGTTCTTGGTGGAATAGATTGCACATATGTAGCACTAGCATCACCTAAAGTAGTGAAAGGGAGAAGCTTTTCTGTAACCGCAGACAATATCACTCTCTGAATGTGCAGGTGGTGTGCGATGCACCAATGCACATTCTTAATGTGGTAGCAGACTTTCTGGGGTCATGTCACAATAGGCATATCATTCAAGACATGCATCAGTCATCAGTCTTAGAGAATTTTGAGACAGACCTAATGAGGGTATTTACAGATTGCAGCCACGAGTATTAGAACACTTGTACCTGAGAAATTCTGGGAGATTCTGGGGCAGCCTCACAGTTAATGCCTCAACATTGCCTCAAAATTGCCTCAACATTTCTGTGAGATTCTTAATGGCCCATAGGATTAACACAGCGGTGGGTCCTTGCAGCCCCATTCAACTGAATGGGACTGCAGGGACCCCTGCTGTGTTAATCCAATGGGCCATTAAGAATCTCACAGAAATGCTGAGGCAATGTTGCAGCAAGTGGAGGCGTTTACTGTGTGACTGCCCCAGAATTTCTAAGGCAAGAGTTCTAATACTTGTGGCTGCATCTGTAGCTATTACTGTAGTGCCCACGGTTATTCTAACACAAACCAGTGGCAATCGCCAAAAAGAAAGAGGTACACCCAGGTACATGCTGGATACATGCCTTAAACTTGCCTTAAACTAGACCCAGCATTTCATCATTGATTAATGGCCCATCAGATTAACGGTCGGGGTCCCTGGCAGTCCCATTCAAACTGAATGGGACTGCCAGGGACCTCTGCTGTGTTAATCTTATGGGTCATTAGTCAATGCAGAAATGCCTTAAACTTGCCTTAAACTAGCCAGGTTACACCCAGCACATACCCAAAATGTAACCGGGCTAGTTTAAGGCAAGCTTTAGAATACTCGTCTGTAGGTAAGCGTTACATAATGAAGTAAAGTGAAACATTCTGCTGGCAGTGCAAGGTTAAACAAGCATCTGAATCAAGCATCTGGTCATGCTCTCTATTTTTATTTTATTTCTTCAGTGACACAGTTTATGGATGCCGGCCTTGGCTTTTCATTCGAGTGGCAAATGCCCTTACTCCAGCACAGCACAGGTATAATGAGGTACATAAATTCATATGCCGTGTCAACTAGCAGACATTTGGAGAGTTAAAAAGTTGTTTCAGTTGTCTGGATAAGTCAGGTGGTGTGTTACTGTATTCTCTGACAAAGTTGCAAATATTGAGGTAGCTTGTTGCATTGTCCATAATAAAACAATCACCCAATACATTCCAGGGACATAGGTTTAAATTTGAAAGGAGACCATACATGTCCACCTGCTGGGGCACAGGACACCACTTTGAGTGGG